>NW_009219967.1:29448-35154 GCF_000690835.1 Fulmarus glacialis
GAAAGATTTTCAGTTAATAGCCAGAAAGTGAATTAAGGCCTGTCACTAGCAGTCTGAGTCACCCTCCTCCTCAAACATTTATCTTCTTTCGCATTTCAAGTAACACTTCTTTTCAACATAGGAATCTTATTGTTTAGAGTACAGATGATGGGCCATAGGACTTCTGACGTAATTCCCTTCAGAAGCGTCTAGGGTGGTACATGTCTCAAACAAGACCTCAGACAAACCTCAAAATTTATATCTACTTCCTGTCAATCTACTTTTCAAGTGCTCAGATTCATCTGCAAAGCTCTGGCTTCTCATATTTTCACAAGTGTTTAAGGGATTCGTGCACGTGAATACAAAAGTCCATGTGTGCACATTAGTGATCGAGAACTGCTGCCATAGGTCTTACAGAAGTAATGTCAAAGAGAGAAAAATCACAGCTTGGACAGCACACAAAATTACTTGGTTGCCCATAAAAATGCCTTTCTGTAGAACAGCAGGCTGCAAAGGCAAAAATGCAAGGCAGGCCAAGTTGCCTGGAAAGAACATGATGTTATGCAAATGGTAAGTGCTGCTGTGTAGCTGTCTAGTTACTTCTGTCTCATTGATGAAATAATATTTAAAAAGGAAAAATAATGGGATTGCGCTTGATTCGTGTTTCCCCCCACATGTTCATCCCTCCCCACTTTCATCTGTGTATTTGCTATTGAGGAGATGGAATCAAGGCACATTTGAGAACTGCTGCTAAAGTGTGGAGACAACTGTGCTTGTGGCGTAACGTTGCTTTCATCTACATGCCTGAGCTGGAGAATGCGAACTCCCGCATGTCATCATAAACCCACAGGTACGAAGATCCAAGAGGCACTTTCCTGACCCAACAGGGCTGAGTATCTCATCTTCTGGCATCGTAAAAAGGTCAGCTATCTGATTTTTGACAGAACAGCTAGAAAGGATCTGGATTTCAGGAAATCTCAAATTGTGCTACTATAGCTGTGGCCACATCCACTGCAGAGAAAACCGCGTGAACTGGAGGCAGAGAGGGAAAGAAAAATGCCAAACTCTGTGGCAGTGTCCTTTCCGTGGGCAACCAAGCTTTAGAGACCTCATGGGCTGGCCCTTTCAGAGGGTATTGTGCTGTCTGGGACTCACCCCTGTACAGGTTTTCAGCACACAAAACTTACGGACGCTCAACCTTTTTCCCATGGAAGTCATTGAACAGAATTCCCCTTGGCTTTCGGAGCTCAGCTGGGACTATGAGCTCTTTGTGAATGTATTGGTTATACAGACACTTAAACCGGAATCCAGGGAAAGTGTGGGTTTTAGATACTTCATCTGAATTTCTTTCTTTCCCTCTTCCCAGCACAGTTGTTGAGATGTCAAGTCAAGGATACTGATTGATACTCTATGTCTAACCCGGTCATTCAGGACAGCCAATATCCACTTCACTAGGTAAAATAAGTCCATTTGTGCCAGAGAAACCTGAAAGGGCAGCTAATTATGGACAAGGCTTGAAATGGTACTTGTGGTTCCACTGCAGGGGCATAAAATTACCATTTTTGTCTCTAAAGAGAGGTCCTTTGAGTGGAGCATAATAGCGCTTGGACATTTCTGGCATGTCAGAACATTTAGTTCCTGCAATAAAAAGTCTTTCATTAATCCACATAATATCTTTGGATGAGAAGCTGCTTGTAGCAGATAAACTGGGACTTTGGCATATCTGCCCCCTGAAGCTATAACCATTCTTTGCATTTTTAAAATGTAGATACCAGGAGCAAAACAAGAGATGTATTCCAAAGAAATATAAGAGGACACCGGAGACATTGAGGCACATGTGAACCACGGCAACGTACATCAAATGTGGAAAAGGAGAAACGAGCCTCAGATGGGCAGACAAACAGTGCATGTCAGAGGCACACAGCAAAGAGAGGGCAGGCCTGCTGCTGTGCAGAGTTCACATGTGTTGTGTAGTATTTTGTGGGACTGGTTTGTGCAGCAAACCAAAATGCTGTTCAAAACACCCCTTAGGGCTGGAGCATATGCACCGAGGAGCTGCTTTCCATCTCTTTAACTGGCTGCAAGCAGCATGCTCTGAGGAAAGGAACCTTTCCGTGAAAGCCTTGTTGCTCAGAGTGTGACGGAGGTATTAATTTCCACAGTTGAAAAACAGTCTCTTTTAACTCAGGCAGAAGATATGACCTTTGAGCTGTTCTTTTTATATGTCTGATGCAGGCTGATATTTTTTCAGAAATTTAATCTTGTGGTAAAATAATAATGAAAATCAACACATCACGCAGAAAGATTATAAGAGAAAAAGGGGATTCTAAGTCATCAGGTGTTTACAATGCTTTAAAATCTGTAATGTTTTCTTGAGGCTTCAGAATAAAGGTACAGAACTAAGCAAAAGCAGAGGTGTTCTCAGGCTCTCTCCTTCTCTGGAAGGATGCCTGGTATGAATGGGGACCAGAGTGATGGTCACTTGGCCAAGTCACAGTCCACCTCCACCAGTTGCCTCCAGCTTTCCAGATGCTTCCCATTATCTAAGCCATAGAAACCACCCGGAAAAAGAGTCACAGATCTGACCCAGTGACCACACACCATGTCCCTAGACACACACCCTGCACATATAGCCAGTAACAAAGCCCTGGGCCATTGCTAAATGATAGTAAATGCTGTCAGGCAGCTAATGGCTCCAGTTTCAGTTCAAAGATTGCAGTCAGAAATCAAGCAATAAAACAGCTTCTCTGAATGAGTGTTAGTAGCAAGAGGTAAAATACAAGAAAAAGGGGAAACACATAGAGAGGGGTGTACATTTATGCACACACGCGCACAGGAGTACCATTACCTTGTGCTGTGCTGATCAATTTTTCACTTCATTTCCCCCCTAACATTTTTTGGTCCCCAATATCCTTCAAAAGCTTACACTGTGTGTAATAAATGACAATTCACCATACCTCAGGGCTCCAAGCTGATGAGCTGTCAGTAGCATCATTTACTTCAAATCCCTGGTTGGTAAATGCTGTCTCCATTTCCAAACGTCCTTCCGTGGCTTGCTGGCTAACGCCATCGGCAATGCTGGACTCCATCCTAGGCCCTTTACGCTGCCCAGCGCCCCTACTCTCAACTGTTGTTCTTGAACCAACAGATACACGGTCATCTTCACGATAGGATAGGTTGTCTTGGTAACTTAGTTGGCTTAGTCCATCCAGATCTAACAATTTTCAGCAAGAAAATAATTTCAGAGGGATTAGAATAAATTCCTCCCCCTCTACCTCCCAAAATGTGCCTTTCTCTCCTTTCTTTTCTTTTTTTTTCCCCCCTCATCTCCAGTGTATGCAAGAGACAGTTTCTACTTCTGAGTACTGCAGCACTAAACTTACAAAACAACAATCCTGTATAAATCAGCATTTGATGGAGTGGACATGGCTGTTTCTCACCCCATCCTGAACTGAGAAACCGGTTGCCTTTACTTGAAGAAGTTAACCACCAAATGCAATTATCAATGGAGTGTTTGGGATATTCGAGTGCCTTGGGGCTGCTTTGTGGCCCCAAAGCAATCGCTTCCATGAAAATACAGGTCAGACAAATTACAGAACCATAATGCTGTGGCATAGGCCTGATGAACAGGTATCAGCAATTTCCTTCTATGCAGGAGGAGAAGGAGGAGGAAAGGACAGGAGTTAGCATTGCCCTCGAGGGGATGGTGCTGGTGACGAAACAAGTTTCATGGAGATAACAGAATGCCACCACAATCCTATCTATCACCCATCTCCGAGGGCTTAGATGCACATGACCAGCCCGACAAGCCAACTAGGAATCTCCAAATCCCATGTTTGGGCTAAATTGTCCCAAAGGCAACTGAGGGGAGATGTGTTCCCTAATTTCCTGCCTGCTTTTATTAGTTTTAATTCATCTGATCCTACACACTCCATGGGCTAAAGTAAGGTTCATTAATGAGAGTAAAATAATCTTCTCTGGTTCAGCTCACAGATTCCTTTCCCGCACCACTGAAGTCTCCATTTTGAACACAGGGCACTTTTCTCTACTTGAAGGCACCAGTAAGAGCTCTCTGGGTGCAGTGACACAGATAATTACATGTGCAGGGACAGATGAAAATAACATCATGATTTGGCCTTGAATGTGTTCTGCAAGCACTTTTAGAAGAAAACCAGGGACCTTCCTTGTCCTAATGCATCTGATGCCAGGCCTTGCTTTAGGAACACAAAGAGCTAGATTCTGCCTCCATCTCTTTCAAATAAGTAAGGAGCAGTTACAGTGAAAGAAAACAAGTTGTGCTTCCAGACAGCCGATGACAGTAATGAAAACAGAATGACTTCCTTTGCAAACACAGCTATTTGGGGTTTAAAGGTTTCACTGAATGGTTGAGATTGGAAGGGACCTCTGGACATCATCTTTTTCATCCCCCTGCCCAAGCAGGGCTACCTGCTTGTTTGTTCTCAAACCTGCAGGTTTGTTCTCAAGAAGATCATTACTATAGAACAATCATTTTTTTCAAATTTGGTCTCCAACTCCATAATTACTGTGTTCAATAGAAAACGATTAGTTTGCTTTGGTTTAGAGGAATCAATGTTTTCATTCCCTGCCCGATAAATGAGACAGGGAACCTGGTGACAACTAGCACGGAGAAGGCTGAGGTATCCAACAACTTTTTTGCCTCAGTTTTCACTGGCAATTGCAATCTCAGGGCAGGGACTGGAGGAATGAAGTCCCACCCTTTGTAGGAGAAGATCAGGTTTGAGACCCGCTGAGGGACCTGATGAGATACATCCCAGGGTCCTGAGGGAACTGGCTGATGTAGTTGCTAAGCTGCTCTCCATCATACTTGAAAAGCCATGGCAGTCAGGCGAAGGCCCCAGTGACCGGAAAAAGGGGAACTTCACACCCATTCTTCAAAAGGGTAAAAAGGAGGACCCTGGGAACTATTAATCATCTCTGTGCCCAGTAAGATCATGGAACAGATCTATCATGGAAGATATGTCAAGGCATATGGATGACAGGAAGGTGATTAGATACAGTCAATATGGTATAACAAAGGGCAAACCCTGCCTGACTAATCTGGTGGCTGCCTACGATGGAGTGACTGCATTAGTGGATAAGGGAAGAGCAACAAATGTCATTTAACTTGACTTCTGTAAGGGCTTTGACATGGCCCCACACAACATCCTTGTCTCTAAATTAGAGAGATATGGAATTGATGGAGGGACTATCTGATGGATAAGGAGTTGGCTGGAAAGCATCATACAAAGAGTTACAGTCAATGGCTCAATGTTGAAACGGAGATCAGTAACAAGTGGTGTCCCTCAGGGGTCCATATTAGGACCAGTACTGTCCAATATCTTTATTAATGACATAGTGGGTTTGAGTGCACCCTCAGCAAGTTTGCAGGTGACATCAAGCTGAGTGGCGCAGTTGATACACTTGAGGGAAGGGATGCTATCCAGAGGGACTTTGACACACTTGAGAAGTGGGCCAATGTGAATCTCATGAAGTTCAACAAGGCTAAGTGCAAGATCCTGCACATGGGTCAGGGCAATCCCCGATATCACTATAGACTAGGGGATGAATTGTCGGAGAACAGCCCTGCAGAGAAGGGCTTGGGGGTACTGGTGGATGAAAAATTGGATATGAGCCAGCAATGTGTGCTTACAGCCCAGAAAGCCAACCATATCCTGGGCTGCATCAAAAGAAGTGTGGCCAGCAGGT
>NW_009219967.1:35617-93222 GCF_000690835.1 Fulmarus glacialis
GGGGGTTGGACTAGATGATCTTTAAAGGTCCCTTCCAACCTAAGCCATTCTATGATTCTCTACATATCCCTCTGTCTAGAACAAAAAGCCCAAATCTTTCTGAGTAGAAGAAATTCTATGTTTGGCCTTAGCAGCAAATATGCTGTCTCTGAATCATACCTGCTCCACAAAACAAAAAAACCCCAACAACAACAAAAAAAAAAACACCACAAAAAAACTAAAAACAAAAAACCCAAAAAACCCCCAACACCAACAGGAATGGGGATTATATTCAGGAAACATTTCCTGGAAGTGTGCAGAAGTCCTTGTCCCTCTCCTTGGCTGCTCTTTCAATTTAACAGCTCAGAGATTAGGAGAATAACTTTATCTCCTTTCTTCAACTATGAATGGTCTCACATTCTCTCTCCCAGTAAAATGCTTCAAGCACGGGCACTTCAACAGAGAAGTCTGAGAGCACCTCACAGCTTTGTAATTATGGTCCTCTTCTGAGACGTGGGAGATGGTCTTTCAGGAGGAAAGAGGGATCCAAATTCAGATCTCTCAAATTCCAGGTGGGTGCTCTTCTCACTCCCTTCTGAAATGCAAAACCCACCTCTTCCCCTCCTCATCCTCCCATCTGGCAGACCTAGTCCTGAAACCAAGAGTCCTCATTGTCTCGCCTCTGCCCTGAGCTGAAACTCTCGAGTGAGGGTAGAAAGTAATTTGATTTTTTGCCATTACTCCCATTCTTCTCTACTAAGTCAGAAAACAGAAAGAAGTAAACATAAGAACGTAAGCAAGAAAGAAAATAACAGAAATTCCACAAATTTACTGAGACTGAATGGGTACAGGCACTCCTTAAGGCATTTAATTAGCAAGCCAATGTCTAATACCCATTTCAAACAGTGGGTCATCCATCAAAGCACACACCACACAGCAGGCTTTCAGAATAAAATGCTACTGTAGTAAGAAATTATCCTCACACAATTGTCTTGTGGTTTTGACTCCTGCTGGGATAATATCTAGATCAATAATAGAGGAATTTTCAAAAACTACATTAAAGCCATAAAAGGCTATTCATAACAGGAGAACTCCAGAAATATATTAATAGAGCAAGCCATCTCTCTAAGACTCAGGCACAAAATGAATGTGTTAGGAAAGCAAATGTAGCATTTGGGGAAAGGAAGGGAAGAGGTGATTCACCAAATCCATTTTGTGAAACAGTCTGGCTTTTTCTTTAAATTTAAAGTAGTTTGGTAAGAGATAATCACTTATAAATACCAGTATTAGAGGATCATTACAGGTAATAGCCCAACTGTAGAGACTAGAACAACTACACCCCTCCAATTACATCCGTTCTAACATTATTAACAGTTAGACTTGATGATCTTAAAGGTCTTTTCCAACCTAAACGATTCTATGATTCTATGATTCTATTCACAAAAAAAATGGTCAAAACAGAAGTTCTTCATGTAAAGGAAAAGGTCAGAGCAGTAAAATGCCTGTAATTTACCTGAGAGATATTTAAGGAAGAAAATGTCAACTGTCTTATGAATACCTGACATGAATAAACAGCACAGCATCAGGGATATACATTGAGACAGCATTATCTAACTATCTGAACTTTAATTAGCCAAGAGTCCCTACAGAGCAATAGCAGCCAATTCTAAAATTAAGGGCAGATAACACTGTACACTAAGAGTGCTGTTTTTTTCAGTCCTGTCCCCAACCTTTCCCTGTTGTGTCACATGTGCCCACAAGCCAAGAAGGAGGCAAGGGGAATACTGGGAAACAGAAATCACCAACAAATCAGAAAAGTCTGTATTCAAGGTTGAAGAACTGGCTAGGAAGACACTGTGACTTTTGTCAGATAAAAGGAGAGGCATCACCTCCAAATAGAACTCTAACAGGTACTGGGATATGGAAGCATCTCTCCAAAGATATAGGGAAAGCTCAGCACATCAAACACTGAAAATCAGGCTGGAAAATACTGTGAAGTCGCCCCTCACATTGGCAGGTAAATGGCCTGGTTAACCTACAGTATATTTCTTCTTTTTCAATGATACACAATCTCTCAGTTCTATGAAGCATTACAATGTGCTAAAGAAGGCCTCATCAGTTCTTAAAACACATTCCCAGAATTAAAAGATGGAGCCTAGTAGATCTTGCTAAATTAACACTACATAGTTCATTGACCAGCAAGAAACACTGAGATGAAGAGTTGAATGTGTGCCTGTTACCTGTGCTGACCAAGGCGATGTTTGCTCTGTGGACTGCAGTGAATCACTGTGCTTTTACAAGAAAAAGCATGTCTTTTCTTTGTGATTTTCCAAAATGAAAGAAACTTGATCCCTTCTTGTAGACTGTATATAAACACATGCTGAAAGTTAAGAACCTCCAGAGAAGGAAAGGATTTCAGTATGGATCTAGGTACTTCTGGACTTGAAATCCTCCTAGCTACCAGAAGTGATTTTCAAACCCCTTTTCCTGAAAGACAGTAACAGCAGCAGAGATACGAGTTACTGGGACTGAGGCATATTTGACC
Organism: Fulmarus glacialis; assembly: GCF_000690835.1. NCBI lineage: Eukaryota > Metazoa > Chordata > Aves > Procellariiformes > Procellariidae > Fulmarus > Fulmarus glacialis. Next base: position 38,142 of record NW_009219967.1, read on the forward strand.
TCATACAGCAGTAATCCTCTTGCCTGGCCCTTGCTACAGCCCCAGTTCCAAATCCCTCTGCAGTACCCCAGCACCACATGCTCCTTCACACTGAACCAAACCAGATGCAGGGAGATCGAGCAGTGCTTCTGCTCCTGGTTGTTTTGCGATTAGCCATCAAAAAGTGCTAAAAAACTTCCTAGAAGAGCCTCAAAGGAGCAGAATCATTATCTAATTACAATAAATCTAAACAAAAATGGCTTGTAAATTTCAGGGGTTAAAGAGAAAAACAATCTTAAATTTCAAGTGACATTATGCAATCAGGCCAAGATTGTTTAATTTACCACATGCTGGGTAATAGCCTGAGAAGACTCCATGTTTCCAGAACTAAAATAGGCTCTTTATTAACAGGGTGATTTGCAGAGAGGCTGTGGGCAGAGCTGGCATTCAAGCCATCCAGCTCCCCAGAGCACCCTCCAAACGCTTCCTTCCTGCAGTGTGCACTCCTCTTTCCAAGCTCTATTCAGGTTACTACAAAGAAAAGTTAAAGCTAGATGAGTCCAAAGTGCAGACTGTCCTGATATTGATACAGAGGGTCAAGGAAAATCTCATGTAAGAACATGATGTGAGAAGACTTTGCCATATGTCAAGGCTGAGTGGGAGAGAAGCTATTCAAGGCTCTCCGAGATGCTCAACTTTGCTGTGTGCCTAAGTTTGTTATAGATTTCTGATTCTGTAAGAAAAGAAAACTACCAGCTATATGAGGAAAAGGTCTATTAAGAGAACACAAGGAGAAGTCTCGGGCAGAGTCTAAAGAAGGTATGAAAGTGCCATGATCCCAATCTGGACTCAGCACTTTCGAAAGATCTTTCATCCCTCACACCCAGAAATGTCCAGAGGATCTGCTCAGCTGAAACAGCGTTTGATACACCGTTGGGGCACAATGGTGGCTTTACATGCACAAACCTTTCTGTGGTTTGTGATCACGGCACCAGCTAGGGGCCAAAATGGACTCTCACACACATGGAGCTCTTGGACCAGCATCTGGGGGGTAGCAGGGTGTGGGGTTATCTAGGATTTACTCCAACCACTCAGCTTTTCTCTCAAATAAACGCCTCATACTGGGAGCCATGGGTGTGTGTAATTATCACTGTACACCCAGTAACAGCAGCTCTACATGCCTCAGAAACCTCTCTGGGTTTGAAGGAGACCTGACATACCCAAGGATTAGTTTATAGGCGTTTGTTTGTAACAAAGGGTCTAATCTTGAGTTTAGTGAGGAATGGGGCAGAGAACCAAATGTCTTCGTGAAAGCAGGCTTTAACATCTGGTTTCACCTAGTTTCTGAACAGTTATTTAAACAATATTAATATTACCTCTGAAAAGAAAAGTAAGAGCAACTCTGCACCATGTTGTGCCAGAAGAAGAGTTTGATGGAGAGCCATATCTTGAAATGACTGCTCTAATCAAAGGGTGCATCAAAATCTAGTAACTGTATTTCAAAATTAAAACATTCTATAGAACGAAAAACAAAGGGCACTTTCACAGCTCTTCCCTCTAATAAATTTCTCCAGATTTTAGAATGCGTTCAGGCTAATTTTCTAAGTAGCTATGTTTTTAAATGCATTTCATCTCTGTTTGTATAAAAGAGTCATTACATTAGTCCACAGAAGATCATAAAATTCTTCCCTTCTGTGCCATAAATTTTTAGTTTCTGTCATTGCCTGACATTTGGCATATGCGCTGGCAAATGATACAGCATAATTCATTCACTGTTCACCTTGTGTTTGCAAAGCTGTTACAAAAGCTTCAACTTAGCATTCAAATTCTGCTAAAAAGCTTGCTAAAGAAATTACTTAAGCGGCACAGGCCAAAAATAATTAGAACAAAGTCCTGAAGTCTTTACTCTGGCAAAATTGGCAATAAAATCCATGAAAATCCCTGTGGATTAGGAGCCAGAATTCAAAAGCCTTATACAGTTAATGGAAAGATTTTCATGGACTTCAGCAGGGCTTGGATCCAGACTCTTCCCTCTAAGTATTTTAGAAATGAGCTGCAGGTAACCAACAAAGAAACCAAGTTTAGTAAGAGACAAAGCAAGATTCAGGACTTGTTCTCCACAACAAAAGAATCTCTCCATGTTGAGGCCACAGATCTTGAAGACTCCAACTTTTTAAATCTTATTTCATGCAAACAGTACCTTTGCATTCAGATACCTCTGTACTGTACTCCTCATGGCTGGAGAGCAAACGGCTGAGTTTGGGTCTACGCTCCACGCCTGCTGGTGTTGCTTTTTCAGATACTTCTGATCGAAAACTTGGGGAGCATGACACAGAGATCTCAAACTGCTTAATCACCTCATCATTGCTGCCTGAAGATGCTGTCTGTTCTTCATCCTCCCCGTAACTGTTTACTAGGAGAAAAACACAACTCAAGCTTTAGACAGTCTGCTGCCCTTGGTCAAGAAGCCAGATGACATGGCACACTTCTAGCTCTCAGATGGACCTTCTGGGGAGAAAAAGGGGACCAAGGGTTTAGGTCCCTAAACCTGTGGGACGAACTTGAGAATCACCTGCTTCTTCAACCTCCGGAAAGCCTGTGAATGTCATATTGTATCAGCAACATTTACATATATTAGACCTTGACCAACTCTGCAAATTACCCTATTTTTTAAAAAAAATGAAGATAGTTAACAGAGCAGGACACAAAGTAAGACACAACATACATAGAGAACCACTTATAAAATCATTAGCATGTGCAAAGACAAAGTAGTAAGCAAAGGACTTGAAAACTTCGTCATGCTTCCATTCCCCTTCAGCTCCTGCTAAGGTGGAGAGGGAACTTCTTTTGTGCAGCAGAAAAAGCAACTCAGACGTAACCTGCTCTGGGTAATACCATGAACACATAAATACAGCACATGGCTAACAGGCATTGCTGATTCCATCTGCCAGCAGCAGAGGAACTCGGGAGACCAATGTAAATTGTAACCTTTAAAAGTGAAGATACGCATTTGATCACGTCCCTGTGAGTGCCTTCCCCTCCTGCTACCAACACGTGCTTTGAATATGAGAAGACTGCACCCTCATTAGTGCGTGAATATCCACCAGATGGGGGAAGGAGGGTTCAATACATGCTACATACACTTGGCCTTGCTTTGTCAGGATGAAAACGCAGAGGCATTTTGCTGATCTCCCTGCCATCAGCATCAAGGAAGCACAACAGCAGGACATTTTGACCCACCGAAGTGCACAGAGAAGGGAGCAGTGGGGACAATGGGCAGTCGGTGTGTACGTGCATGTTTGTGTACACGCATGTGAACAAGCCAGCTGTCAAGTGTGGTCGGTCCACTGCTTGCTCTTGAGCATGAAGTATATGATATGGTTGCCAAGACTCACTTTGATAATTGCCATGGCAAACCCAAGCAGCGGAACAAATGGGCATTGCAGACGAACGGGTGGAGGGCAGCTTTCTCAGTGACACTGCCTGGTTTGAGGGGAGAAAGCACCTTTTTTCACCTCAAATCTCACTTACAGTAATCACACGGCTACAGGTGGGGAAACCAGATCCTGCTTTTACACACTGTGTTAGGTCTATTAAAAATTTGCAGTATAAACTTAATGACAACTGCTGTCACTGCTCCATAAATTTACCTGCTGCTGCACAGAAGATGGCACTCAACTCCCCGGGCAGAGAGGACAGAGCAAGGAAGCTGGCAGTACCGCAGCAAACGGCTCCCACCACCAGCCCAGCAGAAGCTGGCTTCTTCCATGCCACCACGCTGGCGGATTTGACCCTCTGGTCTGATTTGCCACAGTTTGACAATACTCCTGCTGTTCCTTCCAGAAAATTGCTCTCAGTTAGAGGAAAAAGCTAAGTGTTCCTTTTCTGATAAAAATGAAAAAAGTTTTAGACATTAGTTTGTAAATGGTCAGTGATCAGCTATCATAAAAATTGATTATTTTTATGTAAGCTGTTAAAAATAAGCTTCTTTGATTTTTTTTAAATAAAAAATATTTCAAGCTGTAACAATCCTATGGCCTAAATGTGCTACGATCTATTGAAATAATCGAAACACATAAAACTAAACATTCCTTTTCAGCCAACTGTGTTGTCAATTCACTACCTGCAGCTCATACAACCTCTACAAAAATTGATTTACACGCTTGGCAAATGCTGTTAAGTTCTACTTATCTGTGTATATCTTTTGGGTATTTAAGATAAAAATAAAGTTATTCCAGTTTAAACAAAAGTCCACTTTTCACTCAAACAGCTTGCCAAAAATCCTTAGTAAAATATCATCTTCAGCAATTAAGCCACATTTTTCACCATTTTCTAAAACAACTGTAACATTAAAATCCTGGGTCCGTGGGCACGAGGCTGTATACTTAAATAAACGCGCGTTAACACAGTGTACAATTCTGGTTATTACAAGAAATTTCGCAAACGCCACATGGATCCACCGCTCCTGTAAGGGCACTCCCTGGGTGACCTGCATGCAACTCCCTGCAAAACAGATCAGAGCCCTTTTTCTAGGACAGAAGGGGAGGGGTGAAGGGAAGGAGAGGAGGAGTTTGGCCCGCTTTGATATATTATTGGCCGCTTGACTTTGACTTCAACTTTACAAATCCCCAAAGCATGACTGCATCACTTGTTATGACACAGGATGCTATTTCGTACTAGCATTCGGAAGCATACAGGCTAATTAAACAGTGGCACTGGGGAGTCTGTAGCAAATGCTTGAAAAGTCTGCTGCTGAATCTCTGCCTGAGCAGCAGACAGCTCCGTGTCAACTTAGTATCCCTGTATTAATAAAACTAATTTCACCCAGGGGAGAGAAAAATGTTCACCATTCAAATATACAAGTCTCCTGATTAGGAAAGGACAAGGGGGAAACATTTTCTGTATCACCATGGAAACTTAAATAAAGGACCCATAATTACAATCTAAATTCTGGAAAGATAATGAATACATCTTGAGATCTGCAGATGTTGTGTAGCATATACATATTTCTAGCAACTTCAACTCAATTACTTCTATGCAGCATCTGTTTTACAAATCAACTTCCCACCACTCATAAGGAGGCATGTGGGATTTTTTTTTTTCTCCAGAGGAGACAGTGGGGGAGGAAGGAAGGTGACCTCTTCTTCTGATAAGGTATTTCAAACTACCACTATTTATTCAGAAATTTCAAACACCCAATCAGTTACAAAGTTACCTTACAGGCATCCAAATACACTAAGCTAAAATGCATGAAATAAATAATTCAAGAATTCTCTGCAGTGTTACCAAGTATAAAGAACAACTTATCATTTGCTCAAAGCTTATCCAAGAAAAAAAATTACCGAATAAAATACATAGTGTAGGTGTAAAATATAGATGTACTGCATGCACTGGGTCTGCCTGCATGTTAAAAAACAACAACAACAACAACAAACAACAGTTATTTTGGCTGAAAAATGAGAAGTTCACAAATGCCAAATTTCTGGTTTCCTATACATCTAATGCTGTCCTTGTGTGTCCACTTTCTTCTTAAAGATTTTGATTCTGCTTTGTGGAAGTCAGTGAGAGTTTCAATGGGAGCATCACCAAGCCCTGAAGGAAGCAGAAGTACTAAAAAAATAATGTATTTGATCATATAACCAAAGACAGTATCAGTACATCTATGCATAATGCATATACTCGGAGGATCCCAAGAGCGCTTTTAGCGTGTTCTTTGCTATTATAGAAGCAGTCACACAGGCCTGGCCTTAAAATTTTCATGACCAGGATGACATAGAGAAACAGTGGTCTGTAACAGCTCCTAACTCACCAAAACCCAGAACTGCACACAGAAAGAAAAGGGCTTTTATTTTGGAAGACTGGAAAGGCCTGCTGCAAACAATGGATATGTTAAAGCTTCTCAGAAAAAAGGAGGAACATTTTGTAAAGGGAACATTTAGCAACACATGTGGAGTTGCTACTAGCAATTCCCATGCAACTACAGCTCTGATTTGCAGTGTCTTCAATCTGGAGTCATCTTCTCCCTTTTGCTGTCAACCATTTGAACTGGGAGTGCACACAAAAGTACAAAGTAACACATCTACCTGATTTATGGGTTTGACTAGAGAGGAGAGTACCCCATGCCTTCAATTATGCTCGAAACTATTTGGAGATACAATCCAATCATCAAAAATCCTTATTTTTATAAAACAGAAGCAAAATCCTAGACCTCAAATGTACTTGAAATGATGGAGAACGCGCTGTGATACAATAAACCCATGTTTCTACACATGCCATTATGGACAGAGACCGTGCACCATTAACTAACACCAACTGGCCGTTTACTAATGAACAGAAGGCAGCCTTCATCTGGGCTTTTTCCTTGCACACAGGCCCATGTGGCTTTGTCCCTTTCTGGTAGGTATACCAACCAGGGAGCCATTTAATGCCCAGTGGTAAGCATAAGGTCCACCCCTCTTTGCTGAGTGACAAGTGACAGCGTCCTGCTTTTGCAATACGTCAATCTCTCTCTCTTCATCTGTCCTCACCCCATGACCAAACCAACTGGGAGCTCTCTGAGGCGAACGCACTTGGGTGTTTGCATGTGATGCAGGCAGAGAGAATCACAACTTGGCAGCTTTCATACCAGGGGACACTTGCAACAAAAAGAAAAAAAAGTAAACAAAAAAGTCAGAGAGTAATCAGAAACAAATCATTATTTGGCTCTGACCATCAAGCACCTCCATAGCCAAACAATACAGCAGTCAGAGCAATAAACTCCAATTCTGCATGCTGCTGTGCAAAAAAATGAGAACTGCCCACAGAAAACAGCATGAAAAATCAACATCTTTTCCTGTTGCTTTTTTCCTACTCCCAAATCTGGATTTTAAAAACAGGAACATGGGATTCAACTTCAAACTGACTCTCACTTTGCTGCCTAAGGTTCTTCTATAGCTAAAGGAAATGGCAGCCAAGAAGCAGAAGCACAATCATCGCCTATTTTCCCAATCACCTACTTTACCTTTTACATGTGGAGTAAGCATGAGTCAGGCTTCATTTATGCTACTGGGTTTTATTAGCACAGGCCCAGGATTCATGGAGAAGTGGAAGAAAAAAGAGATTACACACTGTAGGAGACACTGTTAAGCCAGGAAAACCCCTGGTGTGGATGCAGTCACATCCATGAGTCAGCCTACACCCCTTTGCCAGCCCAGGTTAGGTTGCCTGAAGAAAACATGCAGCTGCAGAGGCAGAAAAGCACCTTCTGTTGGCAGATGCTGTGTCTATGCCGGGGACACTGCAGGGATGCTCTGGGGTGTGGGGCTGCAAATGCTCATGGACTCAGAAACTGAACAAACTGCTGGATCCCAATGGCCAACGAGTTAGAAAACACTGTCCTTTCCTTCCAACAAAAAATAACTTTCACTTTATAAGCATTATTTTTATGGCAGTTTTCCTGGTAGCTTTCATACCACAATGGGTTGAATTTCTTCAGATTCCCCATCAATCGCCTCTTCTACTTGTTCGCTTGGTATGGATACGCACTTCTCCTTCTAACGCAAGGGAGTCACTTTGTAAAGCTCTCTCCACTACATTTAAGGAAGTTTCTCTGAATTGGCACTAGCTTCTTCCAGAAAGTGGCCTACCACCTAGCAACAAATCAAACTGGTCAAGGAAATGCCCAGGAAACCCAGGAGATTGACTCCTGCTCCTCCTTAAAGCGCAGTTTTGCTACACCACGCTCACAACCTGCTAGACCCAGCGTATGCACACTGATTACATACCATTCGTAGCACCCAACACTGCAACCATTAGCTTCACACCCACAAGTCTTTGTTTGCTGATTAACAGGGTGGAAATCAACTCCCTCGCAAAGATATTTGTTTGGGGTTGCCATGGATAACAACTGCATTGCAACAAGGCAGATATTTATTTTCCCACTGATTTTTCTAATTGAAACTTTCTGTTTGCTACCAGAGGGTTGATTCACCACAGCCCCCCTTTACCACTGCTGTAACACCACCGTTTCCATGGCACTCCTGGGAAAATCACAGACTTCAGCAAGCAGCAGCGGGTGAGGATGTGGTGCAACAACTCACACGTGTTCAGGACCAAAGCTGTCACCCAAAAAGGACAATCCTGTCCTCCTTCCCTTCCCCTCTTCCCCTTGTTTCAGTTTTAGCAATCATGCGGCCAACTCACATGATTCAAAAGTAATAGGGAAGGGGCTAGTAACTCTCAGCTGAAGCAACAAGCTGGTCCAGTTCACCACACGGCAGCATGCTCATGAGGCCAGACATGGAAAGTAGCACAACTACGTGATCGGGGAAGGACAATATATCTCAGCTGCAGTTTTACAACAGCTACTGACAACTGCAAAACTGCACCCTCAGGCCTAATGGTTTTATAGCTACATTATTTACGGCAATAAGTCTAGACCCCAAAACTGACCGTGCGACACAGAGCTTCAGCAAACCTCAGTGCTCTCATTAATCCAAATTCAGGGCTTTCTCTCCAGCACCACCACTCTCATACTGTTTGCTGGAAAATACTCCCACACAGATTATGCTGCTACGTATAGGCCCTATGGGCTTGAACCTCTCTCGGCCTGAGGAGAGAAATGCCTCCAAGCGCCCAGCTTGCGTGGGCAAGCACTCACGCCCAGTGCAATGAGTCCCTCCAGGGATGCTTCATCTCACATGGACACTAAGCTCTCTAGACAAGGGAGCACCCGCCTGAACATCAGGGAACTTTCAGGTAAGGTGATGAAGCCATGAGAGCATCAGCTATTTTCATGGTCATTAGAAGGGATTTTCTACAGATTTTGCTATGGACTGGTTTAAAATTCAACCTAAGTCATTCATGTTGGTCTACAAATAGGTACTGATGAAGCCTTCCTTCAGGAGGAGGAGACTGCATGAGAATCACGCAAACAGCACCTGCAGAGGTACAGCCCAACCACACCTTCCTCATTACCTGGAAGACCCACAGAGCCCAACAATGCCATTCACTGTTGATAAAACTGCACATTTTTTCCTCCATGACTCTAATCTCCCTCTCTTCTTTCATTGCAGTCTTTCCCCTTGGTTACTAAAACTGTTTCAGGAGTCTATGAGGCCACTCAAAATGATGGCTGCTGCCAACAGGTCATTACAACAGCAGAAATGAACTGGGCACAAGGAAGTCATATCCACACCCCTATCTGGCAAGAGGTGAGGATCAACACCAGCTCACCTTTTGGCAGAGCGATCCCATCTCATACAAGCTTACATTAGTGTTTTTTGTGCTGTTAAGCAATGCAAAGAGGCTAGGAGGAAACAGAGATGGATTATCCCTGCTTCCAAAAGTCCTAATGGTCATTTCCTTCTGGAAGCATTTGCCTGCCAGCATGGGTTTGCATAAGTAGCCTTCTACAAAGCAGGCCAAGCCAGCAACAACTGAAAAAAGAAAAAAAAAGAAAAAAAAAGAAAAAAAAAAAAAAAAAAAGACAAAAAGTACTACTATTTGCATCAGCACACAGAAATACTATGTTCCAGCTCTGCACGGAGTGCTGCTAGTATGCCTGCATGTAACCTCCATCACAACGCAATGAGATCATTCACACCTGCCTCGCCTGTAGTAGGAGATGGAAGGTGAGGAGGCAGGGTTTCTAGGAGAGAGGCAGCACTTCCCAGATGCTGCCAAGATGCTGTTTATTGGTAAATGAAGCCTCTTGAGTCCTAAACAACCTTCCCAGAGGAAGACAGAGTCGCAACTGCCATATGGGGAGTGGGAAGAGGATGCCACTTAGCAAAAGTGGAGCAGAAAATACATGCACAAACACACACGCTCACACACACAATTTGTTCTGTAACTCCACTGAATGGCAAAATCCATTTCTTCCTCTCAGATACATCCTTCTCCATACAGCTTATGCAACCTTCTAGATGGCAAGAGCAGATGACAAATACTCCTGAACAGAGCATCCTTCCTCATGCCCCCTAGGGAGCTAGGCACAAGGAAGCTCTGCCCACCAGAGAAGGAACTTGGTGAAAACCCAAACTACTGTGGGCTTACAAAGATACTGTGTCTAAAATCACCGACTGAGGATGAACAACGTTGACAGGCCCAGGACAGAGCCTGCAATGGTTGCACCTTTGAAAATTTGTGTTTTGAACCACTCTTTGGCTTCATTCCCCCAGCTGTAAAGCTGACATACCGCAATCCACCCTCCTTTCAGGGCTATTATGTACTCTCATCACCACTTACTTTTGGCATCATGGATGAAGATCCCTTATAATTTGAAACTTTGAAAAGACAGAACTGCAAAGGAGTACTTTAAATATAAAAAGGAACATGGTACCACCTTCACAAGGACAAAAGTCTGTGCACAAACACTTTCTGAGTGGTTCTGAATTTCCCAGAGAGAAAGCATTCAATGCAAACTCACGTCTGCACTTCATTTCAGAAAGCTGCGGACTCGTACTGCATTCTTCAGAGACCAGATGCATATCCCGTCACGTTAGTGCTTTCTCCCACTCGAGCAGCCAGGAGTATTCTCTGTGAAGTGCTTTTGTCCACTGTCTGTCTTTGCTTTCCTTCACTCAGTCCTAGTGGTGCTATTGATTCAGTGTAGCCTCTTTAAATGTTCTGCTCTGAGTTCAGGCACTGATTTTTATAGGGCTACATTCTGGCTAGAGCACTGGCTGACTCCATAGCCAGACAGGTGATAAAATTCATCAACACTTAGGATCTTTACATGGAAACTGGCCATCTATCTATTTTAGTCTCAGGTTCAAGCAGAAATTTTATTTATCACACAAGCAACAACTTTTTGTTATGGGTATATTTTGCTATATGGGTTTATAGGACCTAATGAAAACTCACTTCTTGGCTAGGAATTCCTGGCCGTATGAAGGGTCATTTACTGAGGTCAGGAGTGCTCATATACAGCAGAAAGAATAATTTCCTCCACTACAGCAATTACTGGCAAAAATCAATGACCTCTGTTAAACTGGAGGCCAAGGTAAGTAAATGCAATAGTGCTTTCTAGTTTTAAAAACTTCCAGAGCCTCAGAGGCATGCCTCCCCTTACACATGTATTGAGGATAACTATCTAGCCATCTAGACAAGACTCCTATTAGGACGTCAAACTTCCTAGTATTCCAAGGTCAAAAAACTTATTTTAGTGCAACTGAAATGCAATCTTTAGCTAGCGCTGAGATTGTCTAATTGATGGGAAAAAATCTCCGACGACTTCATGCAGTTTAAGTGCTCACCTATAAATTACACTAGTGTTATGAACACAGTGTCAGACAGCTTGGGAGACTCTTCAATCACAGAACTCGCAGTGCAAAAATAGTTCAGCTCTGATTCAGAAGACTCATCTCTGCTGGTGTGTCTGTCCCCATGCCTTTTCAGAGCAGTGTCTGCTTGAAACTGCTACCTTAATGGTCACTTTGACTTTTTGTTTGCAAAGAACATGGGCCCTGAGGAAGAAGTGGGCTGAAGCCATTGCATTCATGGCACAGTTATTGCTGCTCTTCACCTTTTTTGTTATTACTTTTTTTTTCTCTGTAGATTCAGGCTGAGAAGCAGAAAGACTGGCCAGCTATACCCCTTTGCTTGCAGTGCACTACTTTTAGAAGTGGCTTATTGCTCCACTGCTTTTTTTCAATCCTGAAGCCCAATGTGCAATGATGGATTTGGCAGCCACACTCTTGCCAGCCACCCCCAGTCAGCTGAGCAGCAGTATCTTAGCCACGGGGGGATGCAAAAGCTGCTCTCTCCCTGTTCTGAGATGGGAGACAGTTTCTCTATCAGAAACACTGAGGTTAGACAATGAAAGAGGGTCTCAGGGAAGCTGCAAGAGCAAGTTCATCTGTATTTGCAAAATTTACAACTACATGATTTGCAAATGGTGGCAGGGATCTGCGTGCACGGAAGGGTCTGCCTTCCCATCATTAACCTCTTAAACCAAACACCTGGCCTTGCAATATTTCCTGCACTGTGGATCAAAAAGCAGCTGAAGTGAAACACTTTTCCTTGCATTTGTTTCAAACCTTGGCACAACATTACTAGCAACATTTAAGTACAGACCAGGACTCAGCGGCAGCCAAACCTGCACCCTGCTGATTAACATGCCTGACAGTGTCTAACAGACGTTTGACTTAAGAACCCAAGAATTTCATTGCTCAAACACTTTATTAGAGGATCAAAAAGCAGCTGAAGTGAAACACTTTTCCTTGCATTTGTTTCAAACCTTGGCACAACATTACTAGCAACATTTAAGTACAGACCAGGACTCAGCGGCAGCCAAACCTGCACCCTGCTGATTAACATGCCTGACAGTGTCTAACAGACGTTTGACTTAAGAACCCAAGAATTTCATTGCTCAAACACTTTATTAGATCCCTAAGCCTAAAAATGGTTTTCAGTAATGCGTGTGCTGCTTTGGGGCCTCAGAAAAACTATTCTGGGAGCTAGGAAACATTTCCTAGGGGGCAAGAATGTGATCAAAAACATATTTGATAAAAAGGAGAAGAGGTAATGATGATTTCTAACTGCAATTTTATTTCATCTCAGAAGCGTGCTCTAAGTTTAAGAGTGGTGAACAACTATTGGATTTTGTTTTGCATCTTTTTTAAAACACAATGATACTCATCTAGGGTTAGTGGGTTTTTTCCCCCCTAAACCCAATAAACTATATATTGGAATGACCTTGTAACGGGTTTCTGTGGCTCTTTAATCACCAGTGGCTGCTAAATGAAGCATATCTATTTTCTCTGTTACATTACTATTGGCAACCAGGTCTTCAGTAAGTGCCCAGAAATATTTCCATGGCAACAAAAAGCATTCAGCATTGCTACTGTTTTGTGCCAATTTAGCTTTAAAATATTCTATTGTGGAGAGAAATATGGTACATTAAGTGAAATAAAGTCAAGATGCAATGTTCTGAAAAAAATATAAGGATAAACAGGAAACGTATTTTGCAGAAATGGGGAAAAAATGCCAAATGGAAGGAAAAATATTCAAAGCTAATATTGATGCTACTGAACGCCTTTGCTGAATGTCAGCAAGTCCATATGCTCATTTACATTGTCACTTAGGGTTAGGTAACAAAGCTAACAGAAATAAGGATACCTCAAACATCTTCTCTTGATCATTTTAATCCATGACTGAAATTTTAAGTTGCCAGGGTATTACAGCCTCTCTGCATGTCTAGGTTACCATCAGAAGAGTTCACACTCTTGATGTTAGAGAATGAATCTAAAGGAAAAAGAGGAAATAAAGAGTTGAAAAATGAAATACAAAGAGCATGTGTGTGTTTTGGAAGTGAAGGGTCACTTAGAAGAGCAAAACGAGTTCTTCCACATCAAAGATCTTGTGGAAGACATTTTCAAATCACAGTTTAGCAGCTTCTCTCCTATTATACAACTTAGATAGTTCTGAGGAAAAAGGCATCAGCTCCCAGCCCTCCAATTCTCAAACAGCCAACTGCATGACTATAAAGTCTTGAGACCATTGGATGGCCCTTTGTGCAGTGCATTGCCGAGATAAAAAGATAAAAGACTATTTGAGAGCATTTGCAGTGACATTCCCTCTGGTGTAAAAAGCTATGCAATGCCCTCTAAAGTGCTTTGTGTGGAAGTAGAGAGCTCTAGGCAGCAGCAATGTAGGTGCTGGGGAGCTCTGTAAGGCCAGCCTTCCAGTCCTCAATGGCTCCAGACAGCTTACTGAGAAGGAAAGCCAATAAATATTCAGAGAGAGTCCAACAGCAACTTGATCAGTACCTGCTCTCAGCTGGGAGAGAGGTTCAGAGTGACCCTCCCCTTTAGCTGCAGTGATGGGTTACTCTGGCATCTGACTGTCACTCTATGTGTTTCTCACCAGGAAAATTCATCTGGTCCATCACACGCTCCTAAGGACCCTCTTTCTCAGATGTCCCTGAAGACAAGACTGCAGCTGAGAAACTGCTCTGACAGTGACAGCAGCCCATTCCTGGCCCCCATTTCCCTGAGAGCTCACCACCTTTTCTCCCATCCACTGTGAGCAAGGGTGTAGTCCAGAGTCAAGACAAAGATCTGGAGGCCACCATTGGAATAATACGTTCGGCACGTGGCTGCTCCCCAGCCTACTCTGAGGAGCCCCAGGATTTGCCATGAATCACTCTAACAGCCACTCTTGGGGGTACAGGCCCTGCAGGATACAAGGTTGTGCCCTGGATAGCACTTGTCCAGGAGGATCCATGGCCCCAGTACTCCCTGGAAGGACACCACATGCCCTGCTCCACGGGGTGGAGCACACATTGGCCACATGATCCAAGCACACACAGTAAATCCAGCCCTGCAGCATTGACTTGGTGCCTATGAACAAACACTGTGGGCAGGATATCGTACAGGCAATGTATAGGGGTACCAGAAGGTACGGGATCTGTACAGGTTAGAGGCTGGGCTCCAAGAGATACAGCTCTGGGGTGCTTAACCTGAGAATTGCCATTTGTTCATTTGGAATTTGAAACAAGCAGTCCCAGTTTGGGAGACAGAACAGCTAGACCAAAAGCTCTTTTTTATTTACTCCCTGGCCATAACAGTGTGAGGAATAGTACTAAAGAAAAGAGCTAATTTTAACATTCATTAAAGAACACCGTCAAGGTTTATACCCGCTCAGTCTGATATTCCTATTAAATACGAAAACAAACAGGCTGATCTTCCACAGTCTGCACAGAAATGGCTAAATATGTAAGACTTTCCTAGAAGCCAAGAGTGATGAAAAGCTCTTGGTCATTATAAAACAAACATTTTCAAGAGCATCTACTGCCTCATTCAAGAAAAAGGAATTTAGATATTTGAAGCCAAATTCTGAATACCCTCAGTGAGTCTCAAGTTCTTCATCAGCTCCACATTGCAGACCTCCCCCCGCCTGCCCCTCCTCCCTTATCCCTCTTCCTAGGATTTTCGTAAAGAGCGGCTTTAACCCCGCAAGACCCAAGGATGGTGTCAGCATTTCTGCTTGTGGTTAGGACATACGTCTCCATCAGTCCTCTGTGACCCAGGTAACTTCCAGCCACACTTATGGTGATATTTAGTGAGTACAAGCCACATGGCTGAAATTCAGTCCCGAACACCATCGCCTGAAAAGCTGTTCATGTCACTTAATGATCAGAAGTCACAGTTAGGCCTATTTAAAACTGAAAATATCAAATTCAGTTCTCCTTCCCATAATCTCCTGCCTGCTGTCCTCTTCAGTCTTATTTGAAAAGCCTGTGGGGGTGGTGGGAGGAGAGGAAAGCGATTTGGGAGCCTTTCATCCATAAAATCATGAGATATGGCTGGCTTTTTAGCATTTCACAGCACATGGCACAGTAACATCTTGAGATTCCTGGCACAAAGAAACAAGGTTTGAGATTATATATATCTTTAATAGCAATGACGCAAAGGCAGATGATTCTCAAAGCAAAGGCTTAAGGCTAAACACTCCCTTTGAAGGGTCCTGCTACCAGAAACAAAACACGGGGGGAGCAAAATACTCCTTGCTACAGCAATATGGTCTGATTGCCTTCTAATACACAGCATTTCACCCTGGAGATTTCCACTTATTTCAATGAGATTAGTTTCACAAACGAGAGAAGAATCGGAAACAGAAGAGGAAAGGTTAGATTTTTCTTTGGGATTTGGGGAGTTTTATTTTAGCAGTGGGAAACAAAGACAACACAGAACATAATGAGCAGATTAGCAACTAAATGAAATCAATACCAGAAAAGAGAGGTCTGGATAATACTGTCAGGGTGCGTGCTAGCTGCTTACCTGCAAAACTTGTCTTGCCATTATTACTTTTTAAGGAGCCACTCATGCTGAGGTTGTGCTCATGGCCTCCCATCCTCATAGAGGGCTCACCTTCTTCCTCAGTGATGGTAGGAAGCCGATCAAGTGGCTGGACATCTTCATTCATCCAGTAGGATCCACTGGCTGTCAAAGACCTGGTGCTTTCAACACACTGCTCTGGTAAGCTGCTGGTATTTTTAACCCATTTTTGCTTCTGCAGACCCATGTCAGAGCCATGAGGAAGGGCTTGTGAAGCAAGATCAAGACCCCCAGTGTGACCATCTTCACTAGGATACAAGTATTCCTCATCCCAGAGGTCCAGGTGTTGTTCATCATCTGATTCCTCAGAATAATCCTCATAAACTCCTCCATTATTCTCCAAGTCCTGGTTCCTCTCTTCTTCTGACTTACGACCCACTCCACTCAAATTCAGCAGTGAAGCAGATATAGAGTCTCCAGCTTGTTGGATAGCTTCGTATATTTGAGACATCCAAGATGACAGTGGCTGAAGGAAATTCTGAGCAGCCTCAGAAGCCATGTTTAACACTATGCCAGTATCTGGTGATCAGTTGTTCAGCTTTGCCAGCATGTCACTTATAATTCAGGGAGCTGCAGAATAAGCACCATAAGAGATTACTGTAAATTGCTTGTCCATCAACACCTGTCGACACACTATCTACGTAAGATGTCTAGAACTGAGAGGAAAAATGGAAAAAGGACTTCTACTCACTGAGAATACCACTAGAAATCCAGAAATGATGGACAAATTACACATATTCCTGCAGAGTCTGGAAAGCTTTCATTCAATTGCTAAACCTTATATAAAAATAAAACCATAGAACATCGGAGCAGAAGTACCTTTTCTGAAGCACACACATGCTGATTACAGCTGTCAACAGACCTGGTAAAAAAAGTACAAAACAACCTGCAGTCAAAAATCTCAAATAATCTCCTGGCCCTGACTTCCACCACACCCTATCATTAGCATGTCCAGATGGGGAAACTGAAGGGTGGAGAATTTGGGGAGAATTATGTTTTGATTGATTAAAGTGACAGGCTTAAAGCATGCATAACCGGCCCATGGCAGACAACTATCTCAAACGCTTTGCTCCAGAAAGGCTTTGAAGAAGCCCTCTCTAACCACAGAGTAACAAAACCCAGAGTTGTTTTGCCCTTCACCTAAATGAGCAAAACACGGGAGATAGAATATTATAGGTATGAAATTACTGGGAACCGGAGTGAGTTAACAAAAGCGTTGGTATCATATCAATATGCCCATTATAACCCATAGTGGCTGGAGTAAGCCAGTGGTTATACCTGCTTCAGCCACAACTTTACTATGAAAGTAGACACAGCCCAGATCTTTATAGCACTTCTTCAGTACAGAGCAATCATGATAAAAGAATTATAAAAGTTGGCAGATTTTAACTGTTATTTAAGTATTGCCACACCTGGAATAACCATGTATTTGTAGAATTGAAAATATTAACGTTTTGGATCAAGATAAACTCAAGAGATGTGACTTTTCTGAAGTTGGGGATGGAGATAGGTTGTTCCTATCTTGTTTTCTCAAAACTCATTTAAACCCTAAATAAAAACATAGCCCTTTTTTGCTTTCATAACTTGCAGAAAGTTAAAGTGCCTTTTTGCCCGATATGGATTTTCCCACATTATCACAAGACAGATATTCTTTTAAGAACTCTGAGAAGAAGGAAAAACCTACAAATAGGATGATGGGTTTAGGAAGAAAGAATTAAATAGTTGCAGATTTTAGGCTAAAAGACAGCTAAAAAGAAGTTTCAAAAACTAATACCAGTGTCTTGCTGAATTTAGAGGCCTAGGAGCAAACTACAAAAGGGTAAATACAGTATAAGCAGCAAGAAAATAAGCTCAGCAGCAGTGTGTATTACCTTGTGAAATGGTCTCCAGAGAAATGTAGTGGGATACCGATGTTTTGGATTTTTAAATGGAGCATGGACGAGGAGATCCCACCCTGCTTAGGGAGCAGCTTCTTTACATACGAGATCAGCGTCTTAAGAGGTCTTTACCTTTTAAAACACCTGCACTGAATAATTTTGTTCAATGATGTTGACTTACAGCCCAGACACTTCCAACAAGTTTATTACCACCTCCAGTATGTACTAAGAATTACAGTCCTAACAAGGGCAGTAAATGAACGTAGGTTACTAAAGCCATTTTAAAACCTGACGGCTGTTACAAACTCTCCGGGCTCCGGGCACACACCAGTACCCACCTGTCAACCGCTGGCCTCTGGCTCAGCCGCTGGGACCCAGGTAACGCTCCCTGCCACACGTTAAATCTTTGGCAAAGAACAGACAATGTCATGGTGTAACCTCCCAGGTGAGCCGTTCCCTTAATTGACTCTCCTCTTTCCAACCCTGCCCTTACTGAAGCCTCTGCTTTGTGCAACTTATTTTCTCATAGACCTAAACTGATGATATGCTCCAAACAACATATTTTCAGCATAATGCAGATTTGCTACTGGTAAGTCACAGCACCACAGAAGTCACTGGGAGAAGATGCTACTTCTAACAGTGAGATTCTCCCAGGCGTGGAAGGAGGTAAATTTGGGCGGGTAAGTACTGGATACATGTTTAACCTGTCATTTATTTACAGGTAACAGCAAATGAATCTCTGATTTCTGATGAAAGGAGGACTTCACAATGCTCTGCCTCTGTCTCAACAGCAAGATACAAGATACCCCCCCCATTGGAGGGCTGCAGGCATCCAGGAGTGATAGCTAACCAATGCAGATAAAACATATGGGTGCTAAAATGAAGCGCCGATCTGTTCTAAAAATCAACAGAACGTAGACTTGTGATATTTTCATAGGGAATAATTAGATCCTCCTGTTGTTAGATTTCAGAGCTAACACTCAATTGGTCCAAGAGAGCCACCCCACTTCTCCTGGATGCGGTGGCTGACTGCACCACGGCTCAGGCAAACATCATGGTGCTCCACAAGAGACCCCGCATTAGGGAGGCTGGTGTGACAGCTAGAAAGAGGGAGGGAGTTTTTCAAAGCGAGATTTTACTTTAGTCATGGAATTAAAGCAGTGATCTACAGTCACCTGCAGGGCTTGGATGTGGTCACCCAGTCATCTGAAGAGGCAGATAAGACTTGAACCTGCATCTTTCATACACCAAGCAGTTGCCCCGATCGTCTTGCTATAAGTAGGTTGGGGGGAAAGGTGACACATACACACACGTATATGCGCATCCGCAGTTCTAACCAAGACCTGGAAATTTATCTGGATTAAAGCTGGAGAATCCCAACAAATGGTTTGATTTCAGTTTATAGACAATGGATAGACACTGAAGTATATTTCACCCAAAAAATGTGAACCGCTTTAGTAACACCTGCAACACACCTGTACAACTTGCAATCCAGTGCCTACATAATCCCTACAGGCAAAAGCAACAGAATTTCCAGGGTGCCTGACTCTGTTTAGCCTTTGTTTGGCTTTTCCTCCTGTCATCTCCCTCTTACTGAAGACTCCACAGTCAGTGATATGCTGAACAACTGGAGTTCAACTGAATTATAAATCGCTTATTTTTGGTCTTGCAGCAGATGGATAAAATGTGTAACAAGCTGCAGACAAGTTTAGGTGGGCAACATTTTTACAAACTCAACAGAGGATCAAAGGGGGCTGAGCTCTGTTACAGGCTTGCTGTTTCCCAGGAGCTCTCCCCTTAATTAGCAGGCACTGCTCTAACAGGGTGTTCATGACATATTTCACAACATGGCCTTTTCAACATAACGGATTTTTACTTTTGAATTCTTTAGCAATTTTGACTTGCATTAGGAAAAAAAAAAAAAAGAACTGAGAAGAGCATTTAAAATGTGTGGGAAAGAAAAATCCATTTCTTTTAAAAAGCATTCACCAAAAAAAGAGAGGAAAAAAAAAAAAACAATTTAGCAAATTCACTTCAAGTTCCATGTTCTAAACTAACCACAAGAATTTTCACACTGAATTGCCTGCTTAACTCAAAGTTGTTGGTTTTTTTTTTGTCCTCTTGGAAAATCAGATAGCTAAAAGGATCAATGTTAAGCCTCTCACAGAAACCATCATAACCTTTACTACAATCTATATTCCCTTGTCTTGATAGAATCATTATTCCTGAGTAGCGTTCCCATTGAGAGGTGCAATTACTGTATAGCTAAAAAAAGAAGACTATTAGCAGAATATCAAATACCACCACAATGCAGAGGTTTGTAATATTAGGAAAGTGTCTTTCAATCCTCTTGATAATGCAGGCTCCTAAAAAATTGCCATCAGGTGTGCATTTCTTACAATTTCCCTTATTCAAGCTGTTGTAGAGCATAGGCACAAACTTCCTTTTCTTCAGTCACTTTTTGTGTGGCCCTTGCAGAAGTTTTCTACCAAACTCCTCCCTTCTAGGGAGGATTATAGACCGTGGGTTGAAAACAGTGTCCCAGTATATAATAACTGAACAGTTTTCAAGTAAGTGTTTATTTCTGAAACACTAGATAAGGGAGAAATCCACAGCCTTACCTCTCTGCCTGGGAATGTACTGTCCCGTGTAGAGACACAGGAAGAGGAAATCCGTTCCCAGCTTCCAAAGGTCAGAAGACATCTTTGTCACATCACTGTTTTAGAAAGATGAACTTCTTTTGCCACTGCCAAGAAAATTGTACCAAAAAGCTTTTTTAGCAGTTTGGGCAAGTTGCTGAATCCATCTGTCCACAACTGAAACTCTGAGCACTGTGGTGGGAGACCAGTTTAAGCAGCCACACTACGTGTACCCAGAGGAACGATTCCTGCCTTCCCCACTTCTCAGAAATTTTAATCAAGCCATTGATTATGATTTACCTTATTTCCTGATCTCATACAGGGAGCATCAGCCCCTCATGCCCACCTGGCTTGGCACGGATCATATCCATAGGCAGGAGCTTTATTTGTGTGGACACCTAGGAAAAGCAGTATTACAGACCCACTGTTAAGCCTTGCTCCAAGCTTAGGAGGAAAGACCTAAAACAAGGTGTGAATCTAAGCTGACGCCCAGAACATCAAGGGTCTGCGCAAAAGGCAAGACCATTTTGCTGTTCATCAAAGAGGAAGTAAGGAAGGCTTGGAGGGGTAAGACGATTCAATAACTCTTTTTAAGCTACTGAAAACTATAATGAGCCTGATCCTCCTTTCGGACTGGAGCCGAATTAGCACACATGTAAAATAGCAGACGGGAGATTAGAAATGTACTCTGCTGAAGGCAGGCAGCAGCAGCACTGGGCCAAGAAATTCTCTATCCTAGTTCTGGGAGCAATCTGGACTCTTCACGGCTCCTGTAGTTGCCAGAATCATGTTTAACAAGATGCTAGCAAAGCCCTTCCATCCTCACAGTGAAGGATAACCAAACATTGCTATGATGAAACTGTATTTCCAGTTAAAATTATCACAGTGCCGAAACCAGCCTGTGCACTTGAAGCAGATCAGTTGATTGGAGCCTCTTGCAGAAGCGTAATGAGGAAAGTTCACAGACAGTGCCCAAGGTTCACATCAACTGTGGGCGTCACTGCTGACCAAGTTTCCCTAAGGTAAAACAAAACAGAAAGACAGAACATCTTGGTACCTTTTTGGCCTATGTGCTATAAAAACGCTATTTATGTGGCTGAATTTAAAGCAAAAAAGAGAAGACAGAGGCACTTTCCAAGTGATTACGTGCTTTGTAATAATACTTTTCAGCTGGTGATTCAGAAACTCCAGGGCATTCAAGGAAGATCTAATGGTTTATGCCAATAAATTACACACAACTCATTGGAACATTCATGGGTTACAAATAAACAGGCAATAAACCTACTGCTGCAATGCATTGGTCCTACAAGCCCCAAAATGGTGAAGTGAAAACAAAGATGAGATCAGACAGACAGCAATGCACCCTGCTGCACGGGGTTTAGCCTACGCAGAGGAAGCCTGCAGACTTATTCCTCACTCCCAAATCATCTCATGTCTTTGCAGGCAGCTTGCTACTAGTGATGCTGTGCCAAATTAGTTGTAAAAATTGATACCCAAATGACAGAAGTAGTTTTGATCAGGATATTTAGCCCCATGGTGTGTCCTCCTTTCCTCCCATTCCTTTGTTGCATGCTCTCCTTTTGTCAAAAATAATGGCAACAATTACTAATTCTCACAGTTTCAGTGAGATGGGGAGAAGAGGAAAGGGACAGAACTAAAAAGGAATTATGCAAATGTGACATTAATTGTTCAAAACTGTGGAGCCTTCTTCAAAAAAGCCAGGTCTGTCCAACATAGAGAGTATATGGTGATAAATTCAGGCAAAAAAATGCTCCTAGAAGACCAGAATCCAAGTATTACGCTCAGAAGCTCTACCAGCAACAGAGCTGAGGAGCTGATGGCAATTTCCTGTGCTGACCACTGCACACCTTTGGTTTTGCTTGGACTGTAACATCTCCTGAACTCAGAAGTGTGTTCGTTTCATGTACGCTCACAAAACAGAGAATGTGTAACTGCACACATACTATTGCCACCAAAATATTAATACAAACCTCAAGGGAATTTTCAGGAGAGAGAAAATGCAAACACCTTCCTTGACCATAATATTTGGCCTGGATATGCCAGAGAGCCAGATCCTGCCTCGGCACTGGTGTTAAGTCCAGAGTCACTCCACTGAAGCCAGTCACATCCTCCAAATCAAAATAAGGTCCTTTGCGTTTGAAGAGCCACTTGGCACCGTAGGCACAAAAACCTAACAGTTCTGTGCCAAGTGGTAGCACAAAAAGCAACAATGAATAACTAATTATTTTTATTTCTCAAACTGAGGGTTACAAAAAGGGCATAAAGAAAGTCACAGATCATTGGAGTATTAGAAAAGTGGTGTAAGTAGTGGTAACTGTCCTCTTTCAAGGTAAAGGAGTGAGAAACATCTGTCATTATTGGATTAGGAGAATGAAAGAAGAAACCTGCAGTCAGGTTCTGTAATTGAGCTGCTATCGTTTGTCAGCTTGCATGAAGAGCCAAAAGGAAATCACAAGTTCAAAAGGCTGGAGAAACACCAATTTACACCACCACTCGAACCCACCCACCTGTGCTGTCAAGCTGCTGTCGTAGAGCAGACCCAACAGACCCAGTCCCCACCCCGCCTGCAATCATGCTACCCAGTCTGCAGCAACTGAACAAGCCAGGGTCAATCAGAGCAATAACTTGCATGGAAATTAGCAGTGGGAGAGTATGTCTAGCTGTTTAACACAATGAAGATATTTTAGAAACATTTTGAGGAGTCACCCAGTTACTGTTACTCCTTCTTCCCCCACACACACTCCATCGTTACAGAGTCTATGGAAATTGCTCTGTATGGACCACCATTGAGCAGTGCAGACAGCGCTGTTTGGGAACCACAGCGCTGTTTGGGAACCACAGCGCTGAGTGGCAAATACAATAGATGATTATCCATTCCTGGTTGTCCATCTTTGTGTGCGCACGTGACTAAGTCCGTAGCTCCCATCTCCTTTCACTTCTGCTAAGTCAACCACCAGTCCAGCCGGACATGCTGGGAGGCTGAGGAATCACTGGGAAAACCAGACCTAGTTTCAAATTATTTAAAAGAATTCAGAGCCATAGATCTGAGCAGGCAGTTGTCCCTACCAACTTAGGAACTGCTCTCTCAGCTACTCTTATCCTTCATTGAATTCACGCTTGTTACAAACCAGGCTCTCCAATGTCTAGGGCAGGCGTTAGTGGCAACATTCACGCTGTCCCATGACCAACCACTCTTCCTATGAGCCTCTATAAAGGCAACTGGGAGAAAGCAATTTAGAAGAGCGGCTTCATTTGGGCACAGAGAAACTTCCTTTTCAAGAGCTCCTCTCCCTCCTGCCATCGGCTGGTCAAGGAACCTAACACCCTGGCTGAGCTACGTGCCTCAACTAGGTGACATGAGTAACCCTGGACTCATTTTCTATCTGCACCTTGCTGAGGACGACAGAGCCTCAGAGCTACTGGGTACTCAGCATCAGGGTTACAAAGACCAATCACAATTGTATTGCTTTGCAGAAGGACATTCCCGTGCTTTCCACAACTTACCACGCTGTTGGAGGAAGCCAGTCTACTGTGCACGCCGGACTGGTACTGTCATGCTCACCCACGTTACTTGTTTCTAAACATGAAACTAAGCCTCTGCTAGCATATGATGGTCCCACACGCTGCACATGACAGGTCCCCAGTGCCTGGCTGGTCCCAGGGCTGCACTGACAAAGCAAGGTCATCATTCAGGCAGCGCTGCTAACATTCCTGCCTTTGTTGAGTGTTATAGGTGTTGATGCTTTCCTTAAAGCCTCAGCTACAGGAGATGAGTGGTTTATATAAGAACTGCATCTCCGTTTATTTATTTTAAGTGTGCTGCTAGCCCCAGAGGCTAGAGCAGTGGCTGTGCAGAACAGCTTAAGAACATGAATTGAAATCGCCCTCGAGGCTGTTAAGACAGAAGGGAAAAATGGAAAAAATTGTTTCTTCAAACTTCACGATGTTTAAGCTGATTTCACCTATCAGGAGTACACGCTTAACTTCACAACAAGTGTTTAAGGCAAGGCACAACTGGAATATTTTTGTACAAAGCACAGTCAGGAAACTACAATTTCTTTCCAGGTCTCAGGTCACATCATTATAAAAAGATTATGGTATAGAACAAAGAGGGTCCTTTTCTTTTTCGAGTCACAGCACTGAAGCACACAGTTAGATACAGCTCTTTACACAAGGGTTTGCACAGCACTGTCACATGTTTCTGTGAAGTTCATTTCACCCACAAACTTTTGAAGCAAAGGGCTCAGCAACACTATAAACACCATACGTAAGAACACCATCACCACCTCTTGGTCCTGAAATCTACACTACAGGAAGGGACACCGAACCATCACAGCATCAAAAAGTCTCACACGAGACCCCACTGACATCTGCCGGGCCTCTGTTCAGGGGAAGGTCCTCCTTCCTTGCGTGGGGGGATGCTCCAATGGGAAATTTCACCCCCACACACACTCCCCCACCACCTGAAAGATCACCAGTGCGGTGAGGAACCACTCCAGCTGACTCCATTAAGGCCAAAGGTGTGGTGTTTAGTCTTTCCCTCACTTTCCCTCCCTTAGGAATTCTGCACGACCTACATCAAGGCTCTGCATGGCTGCAGTCAGCTCAGATCTGCTTCAGCCACCACCACTTCCTTCTGCACATGCTTAGGCATAGCCAAGCAAGCTTGACACGCGTAAAGTAACCTCCTATCGGTTACGTGCTTGCCAGCTTCTCTATCAAGCTTTGCAGCCTGCTCTGAGCTCTCCCTTGCAGTGCCAAGTCCATCCCAAATACAGGCTGGCTGCGTCCAGATGAGCTCCAGCCCCTGCAGTGAATGCACTCCTGCAGCTGAGTGAGAGGCAATCAGGGCAGCACATCCTTGCTCAAGAGATGGGCTCATCACTAAGGTCAATGAAGCAGTCAAGAACAGGATCCACAAAAGCTTCAAGTATCAAAAAAGTTATCCATTGTGCCCCAGTAATTAAGAGGCTTTGTCCTGGAGTCTCCTGAAAGGTTTTCAATTAATTCTTCATTTTCACAAAGATCTTTCCCTTATCTTGTTCTTTTCATAAGGACACAAACTGTGCAATTAAAATTAAATTAGGAACAAACCAGCCAGATGTATCCTAGAGCCATGACGATGGAAACACCTATTTCATTCTGTCGCTTGCCTCGTTCTGAGGTCAGGCTCTATACAGAAAAGCAAAAACAACAACAAAAAAAGGACTTTGACACTTTACAGTACATTTTCTGAATGTCAGCCTGCACACCTGCAAAGTGCAAAGTAGACAGATTTGCTTATGTTTCTATACCAACTTTCTTTTTTATCAGTAGATAACTCAAAACTCAACTAGATCCAAGGACAACATCTCATGCACTGAACCCATACACACCTTCTCAGGCTCCAGCCTTCATTTACCTATGCTGTTGCAAATTGGGGTTTATCCTACTGCAGACGTTGTCATGCCAGAGGGACCAAAATGCAAAATGCCTTCTCTCTTATGTAGACAGTTATAAAGTTGATAGTCATAGCAGACAGATATGTTCTAACCACTCTTAATTCCAGATGTGGAGAAGCAAAATGATTTCCCCAATTTGAGAGCTTAGAACTGGGAAGAATAATCATTAGTGGGTTACGTGTTAAACAACAGCATAGTCTTTATAATCAGGATCTCCTTGTAACAAACACAGCTCACCAGGAAAAGTTGAGAAGAGGAAAAGTGAATGCTAACTAGTAAGTTACACATTACACTCCCATCCTGCTCCTTTCTACCCAGCAAAGTCAGATTCTGAATTTGAAACAAACTCTTGCTTGTCAACACTCCTCTCGGGAGAGCTCCCTCACCAGGCAACTGCCATGCTAGAAACAGCCTTTCCTGGCTTCCCAGCCCAAGCTCAGGCTCCAGGTTTCTACGTTCGCCATATGACATGCTATGTTAGCCTAGGGTTTAATCTATTCTCTCATGCTGCTGTCCTTTAAAAGCATTAGCATTTCCTACGCGCATATTCCATATTGGCCTTACAAGTATCAAAACGCTATGGTGAAATTTAAACTAAATATAGAGATGATATTTTTAAATAGCTCTTAGCTCCAACTCGCCAAGCTGATTTTGTCTGAACAGAAAAAGCAGGCTCCAACTTTAAGCTTCCATTGTAATTAATGATTACAACACATTCCTCTGCCGTATCAGATTTAGCACCTCATTAATGTGTGTGGTATTTTGCTTGTACGGCACAGCTGTAGTTAAAGTTGAATTAGTGTTTCCATTATAAACCCATGTTTTCAAAGGTTTATTACTCAGACACATAAGATTTAGTCTGAAATGAAAATTGCCATCGAGTGTGTCAGCTGGGAAGCAATTTTTTGTCCTTCAAAATTTGGAAGGAACAAAACACAAAAAAAGCAAGCCACCCTGTTTATTAATAATTCACATTTTAAAAAGCATTGCAAATACATGTTTACATGATAGCCTGTGACAGCTCCATAGAATGTCAACACCCACACACTCCTGGGAGATGTGTCATCTTAAAAACCGAAATAAAAGCCACATTTTTGCACCACTTGATGGGAGGCGAAGAGAAGGGAAGAAAGACTTAAAAATAATATCGGCGAAGAAAACTTATTAAAAAAAAAAAAGTTTTTGTTTAGAAACATTGAAGTTAGGACTTTCAATGGAGCAGGGGGTGGGTGGGAATAATTTCAAGTACCATTTGTACTTTTGGTGCCTGTCCCTGGCTCACTAACACATTTAGCAAAAAGCAGTCAGTCCTACTGACTTCCTATCACATGTGGTGACTTCCTATCACATGTGGCATCCAAGCCTTTGACCATAAATCCTGGACTGTTAAGGTATGACCAGATCATGTCCTTTGCAACAGCCATGCTGAACTCTGTGTACAAGGCAAAACGTACAACAAAAAACCTAAAAAACCTCTGGGAGCTCCACACTTTGTGATTGTGCCTTTCTACAATTAGCTTTAAGACTGAACCACTGAGAAGCAGACCTTTTAATCTGGAGGCTTCTGAGGCCTCTTCTTGGCTGATTATTTCAATGATTATACACTTATGACGTGCAAATTTACAAACAAATGTATGATGAAATTACCAATTTCTCAGTTACCACCATTACCAGAATGGATGCATTTTTGACGGCTGAGAAACATTAAAATGTTATTTTTGTAACAGTAAAATTCCCAGTTATTTTGACTCCAGGACTCATGGGTAGCAAGACATAATGTTTCCAGACAAGAACAAATGCATGAAAGAGCGTGTAATAGCTACTACAAGAAAACCAGGACAGGCATATCCTTCATGAGCAGAAAGGCAGTGTCGTTACCCAGAATTGCTCACATTGTGTTTTTCACTGGATTAACAAAACACTCCCACAACAGACAGACAGTGGGGAGTGTGCTTCTTCCCCACGATAGCCCTCCATTTTTCAAGAGATTACTCCAGACAACAAGGATAATAAGAGCACGGTAGCAATTGCATATCCATTTGATCAAGTTTTGGAGGTTACTATAGTCTATCCAAAACCCTGCTGTTTTCCACACAAATAACCCAAGACAGAGCAAATGGGTCTGTCTCTGTCCTCCCAGCAATCAAAGCCTCAAGAAGATGCTGTACATCAAAGGCGGTATAATACTGTGATGCTTACCAAGGCCCTCATGAACTCTGGACTTTTCTTTGTAGTGTTTTATTTTCCCTTGTTGTTCCAGGCATGGGAGACCACCTCTCTTTTCAAAGCAGAGCTTCTTGATGAAGTGGAAGAGGACTGCAGGGAGGATAATGAAGACTCCAATTGCAGACAAAAACCCAACAGCCTCAGGAGTAACTGAAAATCAGAAAGAAAACATCAGTGCAAGTGGGAAAAACTGCCCAGAGAAAGATGTGGTTTAACCACATCTGTATCCATGGCTCTGCTTCCCCATCCTCTCCCCAGAAAAACAGCAATGAAATTCAGCAGAACTTGGACTTGTGTTAAATGGATACAACATCTGCATTGGGTCAGTCTACTGAGGACATCGACAACACCAAATTTGATTCCGATTAAGGTCTTCATTTCTGTCACATGATGAACTTCAACACAGGAAAGACTCTAACTGATTTTAATAAACTTTCATACCGATGCAGAATTCCACCAGCTTCAAGACAGACACTCTCAATCTATACTGCAACAAGGATCCAGCCAAGGAAGGGCGGTTGGTCATAAACCACTTCTGCACAACTTGCAGTAAATTCTCAGGGGAGGCTGCAGGGAGGACTAGCTCAGGGTGTGAAAGACCCCAACACCTCCTTTGCAATTTGTGTATTTTCTCTAAAACCATCAGATTACACCATAACAGTACTCACTAACTTCATTACATTTACTAAGAACCAGGTTAATGTATAGCCTATGATCCTCATTCAACTGTTACTTTACCCTTAAGTAAGAAGTATATTACTGTACTACATAATTACCATTCTTTGCTGCAAAAGACCAGCCTCCAGCTCAGGTAATTCAGTTTAGCTCCCTTGGTGTCAGGTTTGGCCACTTGTAACAAGCACCAGCTGATGAACTAGTCCTATATGTCAACATCCCCATGTCAAACTGTAGAGAAACAGTCTCATTTCAATTTATCATGTTCTCCCTGTACCACTGGGTCTGCAACAAACCACAGGCGCCAGCAAAAAGCTTTTAAAGCCATTTCACCTCTCTCACACATATCAAAATGCCAAAAGAAGGGACAAACACTACATACATCATCCGATGTGGATGGCAAGGGCACACACATCAAAAACTTTAAGTGCCATCTGAAAAAAAAAAAAAAAAAAGAAAAAAATTGGCTTGTTATTCTGGTAATTATTTCACCAGGAAGGGGTGAAGTTCAGTTGTTCAATTCAAGTCAAAGACCCCATAGAAATGAAACATCAGCAGCATCAGTGGCACACCAGGGATGCCTGTGATTGCAAAGCTGCAGCTCACAGATGAGATGAGCAGGAGGAAAGGATGTAAACAGAGCCATCCCTGCCTGTGAAACATCCCACTGGGAGTTTACAAGACTTGACTAAGCAAAAGACTTAGGCTAGAAGAGCTACACCGTCTCCAGTTACAGCCTTGACAGAGCACAGTAGGACTACATTAAAAAACCTACATTAATACAAGCCAACGTGCCTTAGTTGGAAACAAAAATCACCAATGCACAGCAGCAGCCCATGTGCAAACAGACGAGTGTTTGGGACTGAACCCAGAGGAATATGGGTTACACAAACTCCAGAGGTGGCTCTGACCTTGCTCACTCCAGCCTAAGGAAGAAACAGAAATATGCACTAAATTACAGCAGCTTAAATGACAATAAGATCAAGTCTACGTTTCCATTGCTCTCTTCCGCATGGGCACAGTCACTTCTCTGGCAACTACTTCTGTGTCCCCCTTGTGCCACACCAGCACTAAGCAGGGTCCATGAAGACAGTAGATTTCCCTGCCAGTACTGAAATCTGGTGCCACAGCTTCCCTGGATAACTTGGCAGGCACATACCAGCCCTATCTTCCCCTCACACCTCAACCCAGGGAGCAGGGCTGGGGATGTGAGAGTGGCTGAGTGATACATCTACTCTGGCTATTTTCAGCTGCTGAAGTCACCATTAAGTGGCTGCTGGAGCCAAGTATAAATCAAAGGGGCTGAGTATAAATCAAAGTAGCCATAACCCCAGAATATACGTGACAGCCTGGCTGGGTCCCATCACTGACTTCTCCTTTTCTTGAGCATAGCATAGGCAGGAAGAGGCCTGGCTGGGTCCCATCACTGACTTCTTTTCTTGAGCATAGCATAGGCAGGAAGAAGGATTATGCTCTACCTTACATATAAAAGACTTAGGATCACCACATCTCAGCACAGAAGTGTGTGTGTGCGTGTACATGCACGCACGTGTGTGTACAAACTCACATGCATGCATATGTGCGCATGTGTGTGCATGTGCACAAGTTCACATGCATGTGTGTATGTGTGTGAAGTTGGTGCAGGTATGCAGCAAGCTGACAACCATGTTTTGAAGGCTCTATGTGAGTGATTTCACTGCAGAAGGTGTGATGTAGACGGGTGGCAAGGTCACTACTGTTACTATTTATTAAGCCCTTTTATAAAATCTCAGCTCAGAGCCCAAGGAGATGCCAAGGTTTCCCCTTCTCAGACAGGGCACAAGCAAGCCACCAATATTTTTAAACACAAATTGTCCAACACATGTCCAGATATGCTCCGCGACCCCGAGCTGCAGAAATCCTCAAAGTGCCCATTTGTCCAACAGACCTGCTCGGTACCTTGCAAAATCCCAGAGGAAAAAGCAGACTCTTGACTAGACCAGGCATTCTGAAAGGAAGTTTGGAGACAAATTACCCGCTGCTATCCACTTGCTCTAAAGGATCTCAGACTGGCACAACAGAGTTATTGCCCATCTATTCTTGTTTCCTGGTCAGCTACAGAGAAACAAGAAAGTAGTAGTGCAGTGGCATAGGACTTGGGGCAACCCTTCAGGCTTCCCCTACTCCTTGGGGCAGAGATGTAAAAGGCACCTCCTGTCAGAGCTTACAAAAGGTCCAGCAGCAACTTCTAGGAGGAAGCTTTCAAAGCCGAACACTAACAACTCTGTCCACACAGAGGCAGAGGTTTTGGGAGCACAGGTAAGAGGGGACTGCACAGACCCCTCCCCATACATCCTGAACAGCAAAGACTATCAGCCAGCTACCAACAAGGGGTGAGGTCCCTGCACCATCCCTCCCCTCACTGCAGGCACCAAGCAAAGATGAAAGGTACCCCAGAAGGACCACTACAGTTCTGGCAGGATCTGACACCTCCTGCACATATGGCTCCCACAGCAAAGCACAGAGCCCCTCTCCTAAAGATGGTCTGCCCGACTGCAAGGAGGTGGCTGGGACTGCTGCAGCACAAGGCAAAGGAGCTCGTGCATCCTGTCCCATGGCTTTAAGCAGAAGTTTCTTCTTCTCTCCCCCCACATTTTCCATGCCAGATACTAGAGGTTTGTGCCACAGCGTCTCTGAGGGAGGGCTGTGCTTTTGCACCTGAGCACTGTCTTACATAGGTGGGTAGAAATGTTACAGTCTGTGCACCTGGCTCCAGCTGGAAGCTCGTATCCCTCTGCGATGGGAGGCATGCTGGCTCTCTGCTCCTCCATCATCAAGAGGAAAATGTGCTGCACCTGCATATGGTCCTGACCACGTGGCTAGTTCTCTCAACCCTCAGCTGAACCCTCAGGCTTTCTCTTCAGACTTGAAACTCTAGGCTAAGACTATGCCTGGGAAATTATTTCAAGACTGATTTGGGGTAGAGCTCTGTTCTGGCTTTCAGTGGGATGTCTGGGCCTGGGAGGGTGCTGAGGAGGAAGAGCAACAGAAATGCACACACATCACTCATGTTACAGCATTGCTGGAGTGCGTCAGAGTTTCTCACACAAGTAAAATGTCCAGCCTTACAGCAGTGGCTGACAGACTGTGCCTGAGGGCAAGAAGAGGAGAAGTGGTGCAGCATTCAACTTTCAGTTCAAACCCTGGGCACCCAAGACCAGGGAAGGAGCTGGCCACCACGCGCTTTGGGACGTGAACAGTCCATTCAGCCAGGACACTCTCCCACTCACCTATACATTTTTAAGCTAAGAAATTAATGCCATAGCCACCTTCGTGCAACGCCACAGCAGGTCCACACATTCTGTTGCCCCAGGTAAGAGCACAAGCCAAAAAACAGTGTTTGTGCTCCTGGCAGGTTGAGGGCATGCGTAACTGCATGCACTCCTTTGCGTACACTGCTTAAGAACAAACAAGAGGTGCAATGTGTAGGGCCCTAAGCTAGGAAAGAGGAGATCAGAGGTGGAAGGGAAATCAACAGAAGATATCTGACAGAGGAAGCAGGGAGCACAAGACATTACAATGCTGTTCCTGCTCCAACCTCTCCCTCAAAGCTACCTCCACACTACAAGATGACTTCAGGGGAGAGTCTGTCTGGAAGAGCAGGAGGGAAGTACTGGCCACACCGACACATTCATTGAATCTGGCTGGGTATTTGGCTTGTGGCAGGTTTCACCGCAATTCTGCTAGCAGACTTGGCCCCTCCAGACAGACCAGGACCAGGAGAATGAATGGAAGAAGTGCCACAATAGATTCACTTGGAGAGTCTGCAATTACAAAACCTTAACCCATTCAGTTTTGCAAGGGTTAAATTTTGCATAAAATCCTATTCCAGACAAAAGCTCTTTAATTCCATTTGATACCAAGCTTCCTGCAAAAGGAATGTTTACTGGTACTTTTTAATTACGAAAAAACCCATAAATTGTCTGTTTTACTGTCTGTGCTAATTACATTTCATTATGTATTTGGAGTAAGCTATGATTTTCCTGCTGGTTCCCATGACATTTTTCATTATCAACCACTGATTGTCTAGCATGCACACTGCATTGTGAACCAAGTAGGCTGATGCGTGGGCAGAAGTTCTAGCAAAAGCTGCAAGGCAGTAGAAGTGCACGTTATTATTACTATTATGATGCACTAGAAAGTTTCCACCTACTTGCATACCTACATATCCTCATCCCTATCAGCAGTGTCACAGCGCAGCAAAGCACAGCAGTCCGTCTGTAACAAGCCTCACACTTGGCAATAATCAGTAACTACTGAAGGAAAGTTAATGTGGGGTGAAACGATGACAGCAGCCCCACTGCAAGGACAAGTTCCCTGCTTGCAATGGAAACACCAAGAAGGTTTCTCAGTCGCTTCCTCTACTCGGTGCCCAAAGCACATGGATATCAGGATCTTGCCACTTTGCCCACTCACAAGCTGAGGCCAAGGTTATAAAGGAAAATAGTGCCATATGCGGATTCCTAAAGGAATAGGATAACTAATGGGATCTTTCTGAGAGAGCAAGACAGAAAAAAGGTAAAGGGTTTTCATGAGCCACAGCTAACACTGTTTCCACTACAGCAAAACCTCTAACGAATCCATATCTCTGCAAGCTCAGAAAGCACCACAAAGGGTAAAGCAATTCGTTGCATGCAGCATTTCATAAATTCAGACCAAGGGAAGCTGTAGGCGCCGATTCTTCATACAGCAAACTGCTAGAATAAGCAGCGCATGACCACTGCTCCCCAGATCATCGTTATCAGCCTCGGACAGGTGGCAATTCTATTCATGTGCACCACACACAATACACAAACACTTCAGAAATAAATGTGTGTTTTCACAGGATTGCAGCTCTCTCCTGATATCTATTTCAAAGGAGACAAAGCCCGACCCTTCCTAACAGCACTGTGAGGGAACAGTTGTATAACTCCTCCTCTTCTCCTCAAGGTGATCCACAAATACATTATCAGAAACGCAACCAGACCACATTCAGTGCTGTAGCAGAAGGGTGAAATTCCCACCCGGGAGGACTTGCCCTGCATCGAGGCTCAGTTTCACACGCTTTATTTTTATGTGCTGATTTACAGATAGCAAGAACGTGGAAGCTCTCCAGTCCTTTTATATAAGGAATATGAAGGACTGAAAGACACTTTTGACCTGACTATACTTCTATTAACTTTGACTGCAAAATTTTACTGATCCAAGGGTGGAAGAGTGGGTCCATTTGTAGCTGTTGCTGATGTGCTTCCAGGTCACCTTTAAAGATTTAAGGTGCCCTTATGGCATATGACATTGGCGTGCAATTTCAAAGGTCTCAGAGACAGTACAGCAACTTCATCTCCCTTTCTTCTATGACCCACATAACCGCAGTACCCAAACACCTTGCAGACTTCAATGTGGTTATCCCCCCAGCAACTCTGTAAAGCAGGGGAACATTAACACAACTGCTCCACTGGAGGGAAGCCACAGCACAGACACAACCCAAAACAGTGGAAGTTAGGCCCAAAAGAACAATCAAGAAAAATCCTGTCCATCTACGCAGGCACTTCAGTGTCTAGAATTACCTCACTTTTCACCCCAAGGCTGAGGCTCCCAAATAGAACCTCTACAGCACCTTCCTACAGATGACACCATGGCAACAGCCGCAGGCCTCCAGGCATCTCCTCAGTCACCTCAAGTCACCTGATATCCACAGGACTGGCATTTCTTCCCCCAAAGCTTGATTCTTCTTAGGTACACAATCCAGTAGAGGTGTCCAACACCTCCTCGCAACACTGAGTTCAGGAGAAGCCACATCAGGCAGAACAGGGGACACGGAGGCAGTGGCAGTAAGTGAAGGCACTCACCTAAGAAATGGAAGGCCTGAGATAAATTTTCCTGTAAACCCACATTTTCCTTCTCCCAGTACCATGTCCCAGGTGTACGACTAGAGGTGGGCACCCTCTACCCTTTAGGCTGAGCTTGGCTCACTGTGCAGCCCGTTTTGGGGGCAGCAGTAGGGCCAGCACTGGTACACCTGATTTTTTTCAACCTGCTCACTGACATTCAAAAAGGGCAGACCCAGACTCAAGTTCTCAGGATGCTGTCTGGACTTCACTGAGTATGTGCTGTAGATAAATGACCAGGATGTAAACACTGGGAGGGCAAACCTCAGAGCATCCAGCAGCTCACATGTGAGAGCCATAAGCCAGCAACCAGGAGGCCCAAGTTCAAGGCTTTCCCTGAGACTGGATCTTCCACCTTGCAAAGGCTGCTATATATCTTGCTATATACAACCCTGTGGCAGCACTGTTTTCCCAGCAGCAGAAATCCCATTCTGGCCCTGACAATGCTCCTGATGACTTTTGATACGGTTCTGTGAAATATTCTGCCTTCAACAAAAGGCATTTTCCAATTAGAAAAGATGAAGTATTAGTTTTGCTGGATCTGTTTCAAACAACTGTGGAGCACCAGTTCAAGTCAACAGCAAGTACACAGTGTTTGCAAATGGTGATGCCTGATGTTCTGCATCCAGAAGAGTCCTGGCTCTCACTCCGTTCCTCCGCCTGTAAGCACACGCACCACAAATACAGATGAAACACAGGAACAGAAGCATGTCCTACTGGATAGGGGAGCATTCACACTGTCTGAGAGGTGACTCAAGTAACAACCTAGGCCTCTAAAGGGTGATTCAGAGACTAATTATCAACCTTAGTAATAATCTTAGAAAAGGCTCCAATTCAACATGGTATTTAAAATTCATTGAAGTTAACAGGGCCAGGGAGACTGAGAATTTGAGCAGCACAGCACTTGAATTGCCATTCATGAACTGAAAGCTGGTCCCCTCCATGTCAGGGCTGAAAAGGTTTAACAGGGACAGCACGAGGAACTTCGTGGTACCCATCCAGGCCTTGGCCCTCCTGTACCACCACCAGTCCCTGCCAGGATTGTTCTCAGAGTTGGGCCAACAGCTGAGATAATCAAAGTGAAAACCGTAGCCTTCACAACTGTTTGTCGCAGTCCTCCAGACCAGTGAAGAAAAATTAGAACTTGGCAGAAAATTACTTTCCTAGTCCACAATCTATGAGAAACCCTTATAGTCAAGTCTTTGCTCTGTCATTTCTTCTCTATCTCAACACTCACCATAATCTCCAAGGTATACTCAAATTCTCAGTTTTTCATGCTGGAACTATTTTCTATGGTAAAAACAGCCATCACACAAAGCAATGAGGGGACTAACTTGGTGGTTTCACCTAAGATGTAGGAAAGCAAGAAGGCAGCTGTAGTGATAACTATTTATACAATCTGGATTAGATGAAGGAGAAAAAGAAGCTAGTCCCTAAAAGCCAATCTCCTGCTATTCAGGGCTCTCATGTTAGAGATGTACTCAAATGCAAGTCTGAATCAAGCAGGACAGAGACTTGAACTTGCACCTTCCATGTGTCCTTTGACTGTCTGACATCCAGGAAACCTACCGCAGTGGCACGGGAGAGATGGTTTCTCTCATCATGACCACGCTCTGCTCAGAGAGGAATTCCATCCTGAATAAGGACACAACTTGGGTCTAGGAAAAGTTTTTTCAAGATGATATATTTCTTAGAAAAAGTTATAATTTAAACAGAATTTAATTGTCCAATAAGAGCATGTTTTCTCAGAAGATTCCCAGCCCGCTCTTACTATAGTAGGTTTGTCTTTGATCGTGTCCCAGGCTTGTTTTCAGTCACAGTACAACACAGAGTTCATAATCGGATACATTTTGTCAAAGCTGGTAGAAAGGGAAGACTAGAGCTGTCAGTCTGCCACCTTTCTTGAACGCTGAAGTCACGCTTTCTTTTTTTTTTTTTCCTTTTCCTTAAAGACAACTTCTTTGTTGCCATGGTATCACTAATGCAGTATTTTGAGACTGGGAAAGAAGATAACTGTGCATCATCACAGTGACACATCTATCAACTGCCATCCTCTCAAAAAGGGTAAATAAGTAAGGATGCCAATGTAGACTTTTAAAGCCTCCTCCACCCTTTTAAATTTCTCCCTCTCACATACAAATTCCTGTCTACAAAGGCCATGCCTTGGTTTTATGACAGAGAAGGTCAGAATTTGTCTCTCAGCAAGCAGTGTCTACGTTTATTTTTTAATTCCTTCTCTTCTCCCCATGCTACATGACACCAGCTGAGGTACACGCTCACAAGAGAACAGGAACACCTGCATGTTCAGAAGATGCCAGCCTGGCTCCCCATGTTAAACCATGCAGTGACTGCTTTGTAATTCTTGCTTGTGCAATGATTTCTTCCTGAGCTAACAAGGTATCTACTGCTGAGCACAACCCACATTTATCTCAACAGTAAGAGAAACCAAAAAGGGCACTCTGATGGTGTCTCCCATATACCACCTTCAGCTCACCAGGTATGGTCTTGTTAGCCTTGTAGCATGTCTTTCCTATCACCGCTAAAATTACTTTAGAGAGACCTTTACTAACTTAGCAAATCAAGGCCTTGCACTCAGCACAAATGGCATTTCCCTCCTTGACAGTGCAAATGAGAATACTGCATCAGGTCCCTTCCAAAATCTCAGAGAAATCTCTGCACACCGCTGGCGCAACCCTGTTATCTCAGTAAAACCAGGGAACAGTCACAGTGAGAGATGCCCATGTCCCAACACACTCCCTGACTTTGAGTCCAGATCAATGAACAGGCAACGACAGACACGACGACTTTCAGCACACCACCACTGTGGTGGCAGTGGCATTCACAACGGTGACATGATGAGCTTTTCATCTCCCAAGATGCAAAAGGAGGAATAATGTAATGAAATGAAAACTTATATAAGCTGTATTTATCAAGGCTTCTGCAACAGAGGAGGGAGCAGAGAACAACAAGCGAAGCAGGGACAGAAGGTCAAACTGGAAAGATCCTGGTACGGGTCAAGAATTCAACAGTGAGCAGAGAGTCCTCTACCAAACAAAAATAAGTATTTTACATTTGGGAGAGAGAGCAAAGGGGAGGAGAAAGGAGGATCTAAGTTGCTGCTTCTCTCTTATCTGGGGGGGATAACAAAGAATAAGTCGTCTCCCTCAGAACTGAAGTGCTCTCACCTCTTCAAAGAGGAATCTAATTGGGATCTTTATGCTCTCATGTACTTATTTTTCTCATCCACAAAACCTTGTTCTTAGTTCCACCGATGTGACCCAAGGCAGAATGACTCACCACAGCCAAAGGCTGGACAGCAGCTTTTTTTTTCTAAGACCTAAATAAACCCTACTCCATCAATTGACCAAGGACGATGCAGCAGTAAACCTCTCGCTGAAGGCTGTGCGTTGCCTTGGCAACCTGTCTGATCTCCATTGCTCCAGGGACTGGAAATGTGCTGCCAACAGGAGATTTCAGCTAATCAAACCAAATCTCCTAATACTTAGATGATTTCCCATCTGCGGAGAGCAGGCCATGTGCCCGCAGAAAGCGGGGCATCCTCCGAACACAGCCCTGGCTCCTCTTTGACCCGTTATTTGTTGGCTCCTTGTAGGCCACGAACATCTCCTGACAGCTACCAAACAAGACGAGGGGGCGGCAAGAGGCCACAATGTGCTTGCTATCAGCGCGGCAGCTCCACGCCTGCACTCAGCACGTGCCTGGCAGGCTGCAGAGAGGACGGGCAGCGAGGAGATCGGCTGCCCACTGAGAGCTGCCTGCGGGCAGCAGGACCCTCACAGGGTCCATGCCTCAACCCCTGACCTTTGAAAGAAAAACAAATTTTCCGATATTGGTAACATACACTCCCTACAGGCCTGGTGCTACATGTTTTGAGCCTTCTCAATCCACTCTGTCCCTTTTTCAGCTCCCGCTAAACACATCCAGGTAACAGCAGTGGCAAACTGCTGACCAAAAAGAAAAAGTGGGACAACCATGTATTTCTCGACCTTCCTAGATCGGGGACTGCTGTCAAACTGCAGTGCAGAACACCTGCTTTATTCTAAAACTTCTAATTGGCAATGCTAAAAGGGCAGTTTTGGTGGCTAATTTTGCCTTGAAAGCACAACCAGTATTTGATTTTTTTTTGTTTGTTTTTTTTGTTTGTTTTTTTTAGGTAGAAACAAGACCAGTTTCACTAAAGGTTTCCAGCCCCTGCATTTAAGCCCAGCCACAAAGACAGACGATCAGTCTGGCATTCAGCACAATCAAGTGGCCACAAAAAGAGGCGTGAACAGCAGACGGGAGAGGAATTTCCTACAGTCATGCTGCTGCCGAGACAAGAAATTCTGTTTGCTGGTGATGAGATTCATGTCCATGAAAAGCCACTAATTACCACCTAACAACCATCAGCACTACATCACCTAAGATGGCCCTGATTATGACCTTTCCACGCAATTGCCAAAGAGAACCAGGGCGTTTGAACAGCAGAGTCAACCCTGGGTCCCCTTCCCCTGCTGGGTCATTCTTCACCTCCTTATCTCAGAGGACACTAACCCACCACACTCTGAACATAAACAGGCCCTACACCGAGTTTCATTCCACACGTTTGCTGCCAGATTAACTCACGGTATTGCCCACAATTGGTGCAGGGGACCCTCAGATGTTTTTTGTCCTGGTATGGAAGACATCTGCACAGGAGATGCTGCCCCACCACGCAGCTCCCTGGGACCTGGGCTAGCTACCAAGCGCCGGCTCCAGCTCTTGAGGAATGGGATGTAGGAATTGTTGGTATTTAAAAGGGAGCCCTGAAGCGGAAGAAGGCTGCTCATAAAGCAGGGTGTGGTTTCAAATAAAGAGTGTATTGTGGAAGATTTCTAGGCCTCTGGTATCGACCAAGTGACCTATGCCCTGGGAAAGTATGTTCTAACGATAACAAAAGGCATTAAAACAAATGCTTGGGGAAAAAAATGCCAGTGGTTTCTAGAGTCATGTATTTAATGGCGTGAAGAGCTTAGCAAGTACTGCCACCTTCTACCATGTCACCGTGAACATTTCTCTATCCATGTTAGTATAACAAACCAGTTAACTTGTTACTAGGGCTGCATGGAGAAGGGCGTGAACCGAAATCATCGCTCAGCTAACCAAGGGCTCTGTGATAAGGGAAAGGCAATGAGGTCCCACAGGCATAAGGAAGAGGGAACCAGAGCTGGGTTTAATGGCCAGAAGAACAGCTGGCTCCCTACGTGTGCTGTCCCACTTTATTCTTTCTTATATCACGCCTTCTTTCTATTCCAGGCACTCCTCAGCCTTGCTTAATCTCAGTTCAGCCAAACTGAATGAAAGATAGACCTTGGGATTTATGCCCAAAATATCTGTCTCTACAGGGCATGGAAAATCAAAAGCATGGAAATCAAAAGCAGAGTTGTCACCGATCTAATGGGGAGCAAAACGTTGATGATGCAAGACACCCTCCGTAATTCCTTTGAAAAAGCAACATGCAGGGCAGGATCCCAGCACTACAAAACCTGTGAGAAGGGCCCCCTCCAGATGAAAGCGACCACAACACTGCCTCAGAGGATTAATCTGCGTTAACAAGTTTCAAAGCATCCGCCCGGAGTTTCTTTCAAGCAAAAGCTGTGACGTCAGACCGTTCTCAGGGATAAATGGAGAGCCATGCCACTTCAGAGCCAGAAGAAGAGTGAGAAGGGGGTAGGCAGATAGAGGCGACTGTTAGCCAAAACAGATGCAATGGAGACAGACTAAAATAGATTCCATGTATTTCAAGGGCTTCTGCAGTTCTGATGCTCCAGTCCAGCCCACGTGAGCAAACATCCACACACACATTCTGCAAAACACTTGACATAAAGGACTACAAGAATAAAGTGCAGCATGTTCCTTGTATGTTTTCAGACACACTGAGCCAAGCTATGGAGTCTACTTACTACTTTATTTGGATGTCTTCAGCTGTTTTCTCCCACAGCCATCATGCTACATTTAGGTCCTTTTTTAACCTACCTCAGTCACAAATACCTGCAAGTATCCATGGCTTCCCTTGCACAGTGATGAGATGTGCCCTCTGTTTAACAGGAATGCAAATACTCTGCACTTGTGTTACTCATTATGGATCTAGGATTATGGTCTTACTACTGGTTTACAGTAAAATCTGAAATGACAGCAGGAAACAGCACAATGTCAAAGCAGAAAATAGAAGAAAAGGCTAACTCCTATTTCATTACTTGCAATTTCCAAGACCTCTGTATTTCAAGAAAGCCAAAGCAGCATGCAAATCCAAAGTAACAAGTGTTGGTAACACAGGATTTGCTTTTCAAACTGTAATTGTCACCAACGTAACAAACTAGGAAAGCTATCTCCTCACCAAGAAATAGCCACAAATTATTCAAAACATGAGACTTACCTAATCGCACTTACATAAAGCAGCAAAACAAGTCAAACCAGCAATGAAATTTCCCAAGAACACTTTTCTCACAAATAACACATTTCAAAGCTTTCTTCCTGGGAAGAAAGCTAAATCCTTGGGATCTGCGGTGTTCACACAAGCTGGACAAAGCTGAAGAGAAGCACAGTCCTGAGTTTCAGAAACAGGAGTAGTGCTCGTGCTCTTTTCTCTGTATGTGCTTGTTGATTTAATGTCCCAAGGAAGAAGGAAGGCTGCTGGTTGGTAAACATGTGACAACCACCAAAGGAATGCTAGCCAGAGAAACAAGAGATAAAGCAGCCTATGCCACTTCCAATGGGGTTTGCTTAAAAACTATTGCCTCACCTGCAGCTTTCCTACTGCTCTCACCTTATGAGTTCTAAGTCTTTATTCAAACAATTATCTTGCTGACAAATTTGCCTAAAAAAAATTTGCCATTCATTTATCATGAAATTGTAAGTGATTTTTCTCTCCTGTACAGAGATATAATTTATTACTCAGCTTAAATTCACACTCTGGTCATAAATATTTTGGATTCACTTTAGAAATGTACCTTTTCCATCCTGGATTCCCACAGATTTGCAGTGAAAAAGCAGAGTAAGGATCACAGTGGGCATTCAGTCTAAAACAAAGTGTTTCCTCTCCAGGGACCAGCCTACCGCTTGCACTTGCCAGGCCTCAGCCAGTCATTACTTCCCCGAACGGCTCTGCCCACCCTCCGGCCAGGCCCTGCTCCATTGCTGTGGGCTCCCAGGCTGGAGGAGCAAAGCTGCACCAGTGGCTCTGTGCTTGCGGATGGGATTTGTACACACAGAGGTAAAAACTGTTCTTGGAGCAAAAGCACCAATCCTAACGCATACCAGGTCATATACCTACTACACACCCACGAACAGTTGGAGGTTTCATTTTGGAGACGGTCTTTTATAAAGTCACACTTCACTGCAAAAAAAAACCCAACAAAACAAAACAAACAAAAAACCATATAGAATGGACTTCAACTCCTGTTTTTTTCTTTTTTCTCTCTTTTTTTTTTTTTTTTTTTAAAACCTTAATGTATATTTTAAGGAAGGCTCTGTGATACTTACTGTGAGATCACATCCTGTGTTCACTATCCACACAACTGCTGCTTTGAAAGTGCATTTTGGATGTCAGTTTGATTCCCAGTAGAAGAAGGGTTACTT
Organism: Fulmarus glacialis; assembly: GCF_000690835.1. NCBI lineage: Eukaryota > Metazoa > Chordata > Aves > Procellariiformes > Procellariidae > Fulmarus > Fulmarus glacialis. Next base: position 80,344 of record NW_009219967.1, read on the forward strand.
TTCCCCAGCATTCAGGGCAAATCCATCCCCACTGTCTCTGCCTGCAAAAGGTCTCTCTGCAGTGAAACTGGAGCTCTTCCCAGCAATTTATTAATTAGTGCAAAATTTTGTTTCCGGCTTCTAGAATATCTGGTGCTCCTCAAAAACTGCATGGAAAGGCTGTAAAAAAAAAAAATCACACATCTGAACCCAGCTACTCACAATGCTCAAAACATAAGAGAGCATGGGGAAGGTGGACAGAAAATGGGGGGAAGGAGGGGAGTACACTGCCCACTCAGTAGGGGCTTTCAGACCCAGCTGCTCACAACCAAAAGGGCTTTTGGCCCCACTGCTTGCAGCAATTTGTAAGTTGGCTCTAATCAGCTATCAGCAATATCTTGCCTCTCTAAGGTAAACTGCTCCCTGAGGCAATTTTCTGCAGGTGTTCCTAATACAACTCTCTTTTCCCCCCCAAAAAAGGCATTCTGATGATCTTGTTTATAAAAGCTGCTGCCTGGCAGATCCCTGAAGAGCAGTCAAGACTGGCATCTTCAAAATAAAAGCTACTTAGAAAGAGGTCAAGAGGGGAAAAAAGTCCTTATTGAGCAGACATCAAGCCCCTTGACTTACGTGAGTCTTGCTGCACCAGATTGCCCATGGATCCGGCAACTGAAGAGGGTGTCTGGTTCCCTGGGCTGTGTGATGGCTGCAGGCAAAAGGCACAGGATGGGCAGAGCCCTGGTGAAAGGCCACTGCTGGGAACACGTGCCTTTCAGCAGGGCTCTTTCCAGACTCACAGCATCTCCCCTGTCTCTGTGATGCCAACGCCAGGCATGGCTGAGCGATCATGTTGATCAGCCCCATGAGGTCCCAGAGCAGGCAGCGGCAGCCGTGGCACTGGGCTAAAAATATGCAAGGGCGCAGCAGAGCAACAAGGGAAACACAAAATCTAGTTATGTCAGACTAGTCACTGAAGCCAACTGATTGAGCAAGTTTCACCATTGCCCAGGAGACTTGCTTCATCTGCTAAGCCGGCGGGAAATTTCCCTGCTAATTTAGAAGCGAGCACCAAACCCTTGAAGATTTGCAGAGACAGGCTACCAGGAAGGGGCCAGGGCAGTTCAGCACACAGGTCAGTGGGTGCCTCCTTCCCTGTACATACACTTAGTCCCAATGCTGCATGACTGAAAATAAATGTCCAAGTAGCAGCTCCAGAAGGGAGGCAGTGAAACGAGTTTCCAAAGAGAGAGAAAAGTCTCAGGTTCAACACAGCTTACCCAGCACCCAGGAAAACTATCCTCCATCCGTGCCACTGAGTCAGCGTTGCACCAGAGAAGTCGCTTACTCCAAACTTCTTCCCTTACTTTTGAACTCTTCCCTTCATAACTTTCACTGTCGCCCCTAACGTCTTTTTTGTGGTAATATGATATTTATTCACTTTTATTCAAATTTCTCCAGAATTCATCAGGACTGTCATATTTACGAAGGAAAATGGAAGACCATTTAAGTCTTCCACTCTGATTCCCATGCACTCGACTGCTTTCCTTGCTCTCCCATATTAAGTTCTTACTCTAAACTTTATTCTTGAATTTGTCATTTATAAAGTTGCAATGGAAAAAGTAATCCAGAAATAATGCCACAATAATGTTAGGAGAATAAACTCTCGTCCTTGTCAACTCAACACTGCCCTTTTTCTGTGTTTTTTTTTTTTCCCAGAACTGTTGTGCTAAAAGAGCTAGAGCACAATTGGCAGAAATTCAAATACCTTTTCAGATGTAGCCAGTTTTTATTATTATTTGTCAACCACCAGCGAAACTGTAGAAATATTCCCTTTATGTCCCACTAAATGTCAAGTTGATACTTTTAAAACCCAGACAATGTATTTCACATTAACCTTTACACCATTATTTTAAAGATCAAACATCCTTTCACCTGGGAGCCATGGCACGGCCAGTTCCCCCAGCAACGCGACGTGCTTCCAGCTCGGCCGAGCAGCGAGATCCCTTTCAGGCGTCCACTGCCGAACCAGCACCCGGCCAGCCACACTCTCCTTCAAAGCTCCACCGAAAGGCCTTTGCCAAGGCACCTCTGAGAGAACCCCTCATAAATTGATTTCTAATTCTTCTTTTTCAAGGTGCACCAGGCTTACATCTCTCAGAGAAGGGGGGGAGAGAGTATTTAATCCCAGTTTTTTCATTGATCTGAATTTGCCTTTTTAACTTAAAGCCACACGAAGTCCTCGCAGCCTTCGCACGCCATGCTCTTCCTCCCCAGACAGGCAGCGGCTTGCTGCGCTGAGCCAAACTGAGACAAGTGTCATTTAGACCCCCCCTGCCCTGACGTGGATAATAAGGCACCCGTAACGAACCTGGAGTAAAAACTAGGCCAGCATGTGACCAGTAGTCACCTCCCTGCCAGGGAATGTCATCTCTCCTTTTAATTAATTAATTTGGCTCACTATGGGCAAAGCCACCCCGCTGGGCAACACCTGCACTGACCCAGACCTGTTATCAAGTGGTGAGGGGAGAGAGGAGGCTTTGCAAATCCTGGGAGGAGGCGGGAGCCAGGGGGTACCCCAGGGCGCCAGAGGGCTCCCGAGAGCTCCGCTCCTGCCACCGGCTGCCCCTGCTGCCCTCACAGCCCCTCACCCATGCCCAGGCCCCGCGTCCCCGCACGCCTTCCTGGAGAGCGAAGGACCCACGGGGACCCCGACAGCATGAGCACCCCAGGCCCGGGCGAGAGATCAACCCTGTCACAGCCCAGTTATGCCAAGAAAAAGAGGCTTTACGCTGGCGTGGCTGATTTCATTCCTTCGCAGAGCAGCAGCCGTGGGATACCTGGCACAACACTCCACCAGTATTTAACATGCACCACTGTCATTTTAGTTCCTTTGAAATACAATACAAAAGAGAGAACTGCGTACAACAGAGTCAGGCTTCTGAATGAAGAGCCCCAAAACTGGAAAACGTTATGAAACAGACTTCAGGTCAGCACACTCCTCACTGCTCTTACCACGGTACAAATATACGAGTGAAACACCTCTGGCACATCTGCTGAACTCGCCCGGTGTCTGCCCGGTACTCCACTCCTCTAACAGAGTACAGCAGCAGACTGCACTGGAAGGAAGATGCCTGTGCTAGATAAGCGTGAAGTCAGAAGTATTTACACAACACATTTCTGCCTAAGTCGTATTCACCTGCTGTTTGCTAACAGGTATAGATGACAAGGTCCTGAACTCAGGACGAGGAAACTCTCTTAGCAGAAGCAGTGTTTCAATTAAACACGTGTCTTTCCACACATTTCGTCCACAGCATTTCCTCACAAAAATTTCTATGAAGTCCAAATGCATGGCCTTGTTTACCTGAAACCATACTTGAAAACTAACTGAAATGAGACTGTAAGCCATGACCTGCAAAAAGGTTAGCTTCACCTATACTCCAAAATATCAACAAAAGCCACGCACCCACGAAGCCTGTAGTAGAGAAATCTGACCTGGTTTGCCAAAATATGCAAAGAGAGAAATTGTGTCTGTTTAGATTATTAAGTCAGCAGTAATTTCATCAAACAGTTTCCCTGTGGCTGTTCCAGCATGTGCTGCTTAATAGCCAGGCTCACTACAATCCTGTGCACCTGCACACTTCACAGATGGGTTTTCGGATCCAATCCTGATTCTACCCCAAGCTTGGACTCTGGGGCTCACTTATTCCAGTGAAAAAGTTTCCCACTAATTTAATAGTACCTGAAGTGGATCTGAGCGGTCCAGTTCACAGAAATTTGCAGAAGTTTCAGGGGAACCCCAGGGTCTCTGGTCTGTGTTGCAACCCAGATTTCTTCTACTGTGACAGTGAAGGTGGGAGGAAGGAAAGCCTGGAACAGCGCTCAGCCTAGTGGGATGCCCAGCACAGACAAGCTGGCAGGCAAATCAACCCCTAGAAACAAAGCAAGCAGACAGGCCAACTCAAACTCCACAAGGAGTGGATTTCCAAAGAAAAAGTCTATGTACACAAGGGTGGTTCAAGTCTATTTAGAGACCTGAAAATCAATGCCAAGGATTTTCTTTTTCTAGTTAAAGGTGGGTGGGGTTTTTTTTAAATAATATTCCAGTATTGAAAGAGAGTGTTGCCAGAAATACAACCAAAAACATTACAATTGCAGATGAGATGAAGGGAGGCTGGAATTCCCCAGAAAAACGGCAGGTTTTGATCAGAAATCAAGAAACAGATGATCAGTGTGCTTCACCTTGCAACTGAATCCACATACTAGTTTGGAAACATCAAACTGAATAGAGAGCTTGTGGGTTACACAAGTCCAGCTTGCAAGCAAGAGTATGGAGAAGAGCAGATCTAAATCTCCAAAAATGCAAGCAGAGAGCCGCAGGCAATGGCTCTGTCCAGGGAAGGAACCAAAACAAGAACGCAAATACCAAGTCAGCACATAGGCTAAACCAATGTAGCTGGCCAGATGAGACCAACAGACCTGGAATACAGGCAATAGCAACCACGCTACCATGGAAAGTGATATGAAAGGCAGAGAGGAAAATACCCACCCTAACAGCTCACTTGACAGAGATGAGGGAGACAGAACCAAATACCCCAGGAAGAAAAAAAAAAAAAAAAAAAAAAAGGCAAACAGCAACACGTGCACTGATTGAGAACACTGCCAAATAAGAGGAAGATGCCTCCAGAGCAGCTTTAGCTAATTCAAACGTTTGCCACATACAAACACTACAATCTAATTCCCAGCCATGCTCCAAAACAAAGATTTGTCTGAATGTAAATAGGAAGGGGGAAAAACTGAATACTTTAACAATGGATATCAAAACAATGGTCCTCAAAAACTTTCAGTAACTCTGAAGAGAAACTCAAATGCATTGGGGAATACCTGTGCCCCAGAACATGCAGGGAATCCACACTTTAAACAGATGAACTATGCTTCCAAAGTCTGTGCCACTCCACTTGAATGCAATATAGTTATCTACCAGCAACGAAAAGAAAATCAAACAGTGAAAAGATAGCCATGAGACTAACAGTGCAGGCAAAACATACAGGAGTGATTTGCCATCAGTAAAGACTGGGTAGTCCAGCAAGGGTAGTCCAGCCCAGGATTTGACTGGAGGGCAAAAAAAGATTGTGCTTTCAGTGATAGCAACATGCTTTAGGTCATAGCAGTGACAAAAAGGACACAAAAGCCATTAAGAGAAAGCCAAGCGAAGCAGGCAGCTTCTACAATACAGGCACCAAGGTTCATAAACAACATAGCAGAGATGAGTGTGTCTGGGCTCCACTTGTCAATAAGTTCTGGGAAGCAACGGAAAAAGTCAGTGCAGGATGTGCAGGGTTCAGGGTGGTGAGAAGATGAACCAGAAGAAAGTTGTGGTACATTAAGAGACAGCCTACATAACTGCCCATGGCAATTTAGTTGATTTAATTAAGTGTATTAACTCTGGTAAATCAGAGATGTGAACATTTGTTACCAGAAAGGGAATAGATGTGATTTTCTGGAGTGTCATAGCAAAACTCAGCATCAACAAAACAAGAAAAGTACAGTCCTCTTATCCCCTTCCTGCAGAAAAATGAAGTTAGAAGGGGGCTCAGAGGACCACCCGGCAGCTCCTACATAGGCCTGGCTGAAAAAAAGAAAAAAAAAAAAAAACCAAAAAAACCCCACCCCTCATGTCATTCTAGATGAGGATGTCAGCAATGGCTTCCTCCCCTCAGGACAGTGCCACAGGCTCCAACCGAATCCCTTTGCTGCCCTTTGCTTCAGCCCTGGCACAGACCGCACTAACATAAATGAGTTTGGCTGTGCGGGAAGATTAAGTATTTGTATACATTTATTCTGCTTTGTTTAATTCTATCTTATTTCACAGTGCATCTTCAATTTAAAACTCCTAATAGATGGCAGTTAACATCACTGAGTGATTATTAGCTACTGCAGCTTGGTAAATGAGAACCTTAGCTCAAAAGTCAAGTTCTAGATTTCAGCAGTGTCAAACATTAACTTAGGAAGTGATTTAGACGAAAATTAAGACCATTGAATAAAACTACTTTTAAACCATAAAGAATAAGTTTAGACTCTATTGCTCAGCCACCCAGTTCTCAAGGTATTTAATTTCAGGGAAAGAAGGCAAATTTCGGCTACATTTTAATAGTGTGGTAAAACTACTGAGTGTAATTAGTTAAAGCATATACAGAACTTAGTTTTTAAATTCCCACTTAAGGTAGCTAAGTAAACTAACTTTTATTACATTGCAGAGCTTGTAATAATTGAAGTTTACAGTAAATCCACAGAATTCAATAGAATTAACCGGTTATAAATCTCAGAGCATAAAACTGGTTTGCGGAGGTGGCACGTAAGTGATTCCCAGCTTTTCTGCAAGGTGCCAGCCATTGAGAGAGCCGATTAGTCAGTCTTTGATTAATTGCCTGCTGTGTAAGAGCCAGGGTCAATCTACTCAATTAGGTGAAGGTCTGGTGGAGATCAGAGATGTAAATCAAAACCTACGGCAAAAGCTTCAGCACAAGATGAGAACGTACCAGCAGCCTTTCTTCCCTGCAAGGACCACCCTCCCCCGGGCAGCCTGCTCTCCAACCACAGCCGTAAGTGGATGCCGAGGAAAGAGCAAGAGCGGGATACCCACATGTGCCTTCTCCTGAGTAGCCTTCCCACATCCAACCCCATTCATTTCTAAGGATTTTTTGAGCCTGACGTGGCTTGTTTTCTTCCAGGTACTTAACCAGCCTTGCATTTAACCCAGGTAAACTTTTTACGCCCAACACACCCTTCAGAAGAGATCTCTGCAGATCTACCACCCACTGCATGAAGGTCCAGCTCCTTCTGTTCCTCCTGAAGCCAGCTCTCTTTGATACCCCTCAGGCCTTATGAGGCAGTGAACAAGCACTCTCTGCCCACCTCTCCATTACTACTCACATAAGTCTGTATATCTGATGATCCCCCAAGGTTAATCTCTTTTCCTGGTTTATGAGTCTCTGTCAATCAGCCATGCCCAGTACCAGAAATGTCCACACTCTTGATCTAGCCGCCTATACGGGACTTCTTCCAGTTCTGCTATATCCTTTTGGAAATGAGGGGGCCAAAACTGCACTCGGTACTCAAGGTAAACTCTAGGTTTACACAACAGCGCAGTGGTGTTTCCTACAATAAAGAACAGCTTGCTTACAAGATCAGGCAATTCCCTATCTTCACAGACAAAAAGTGCTGTGCCAAGGAGTGCAGAGACACGGGCTGCATCCAGCATGGTCCCCAGGTGGTCACACCTCTCAACGGGCAAGCCCCGTGCTGCTGCGGGAGAGCAGGGACTCACGTAAGGGGAGACAGCAACATAAGGCTCAAGGGAAGACAAAACCCGGTGGGAAGCTGTAACTCCCCAAATATGAGAAGCAGGAGAACATCAGAGCGAGCGAGGCCAGTGGGGAAATGGTGCAACATGAGTGCTCCCTCAGTAAGTTTGCAGACGACACCAAGTTGGGCGGCAGTGTTGATCTGCTCAAGGGTAGGAAGGCTCTGCAGAGGGACCTGGACAGGCGGGACCGATGGGCCGAGGCCAATTGTGTGAGATTCAACAAGGCCAAGTGCCGGGTCCTGCACTTGGGCCACAACAACCCCATGCAGCGCTACAGGCTTGGGGAAGAGTGGCTGGAAAGCTGCCCAGAGGAAAAGGACCTGGGGGTGCTGGTTGACAGCCGGCTGAACATGAGCCGGCAGTGTGCCCAGGTGGCCAAGAAGGCCAACAGCATCCTGGCCTGTATCAGAAATAGTGTGGCCAGCAGGAGGAGGGAGGTGATCGTGCCCCTGTACTCGGCCCTGGTGAGGCTGCACCTCGAATACTGTGTTCAGTTTTGGGCCCCTCACTACAAGAAGGACATTGAGGTGCTGGAGCGTGTCCAGAGAAGGGCAACAAAGCTGGAGAAGGGACATGGTGGTGTTGGGTTAACGGTTGGACTTGATGATCTTAGAGGTCTTTTCCAACCTTAATGATTCTATGATTCTATGTTAAAAAAGCACAGATTAAGATTAGTTTAAAACCAACCAGATTGTGCCACTGTCCACATGGCCACAGGAGACGGGGTATGTAGACAGAAAACAGGAATGATTTGAAACTACAGTTACCCCACACAGACTGGGAAACTATCTTGACAGGGTGATGAAAACACTGTATCTTTAGACATTATAATTAACTAGTTAAAAACCTGTAATAGAAAAGCAGCTAGTCTCCAGCAACATACAAGAACAGCTATTCTTCAACACCCTATAGAAGGAAAAAAGCCCATAGAAATCTAAGCAATAAACTTGGATTTGAAAAAGGAGAACTACATAAAAATCAGTGTAGCAGTAAAAAGAAATATCCAGAAAGGTGGAGGTCCTTGCAGGAGACTATGTATAGGTACTATAGGAAAGCATCAGGATACTTATATCATCAATTCAAAATATTTTAAAAGGACCAAAAAAATCAATTTGTTGTTTGGGGTTGAACAGCAGATTAAGGCAATTACTGTCAGTAAAGACAAAAAGGGGAAAAAGAATATCCTTCAGAATGTGATTATCATGTTCAGAGGAGGAAAAGAAAAAAAGATCATGAACTTCTGGCAAGTTAAATGCGGAATCATAGGAGGGCAGACCAAAAAACAACTGTGGTAAGCAACTTCCTAACGGCATAAAAATTTGATTACAACTCTTTTTCAAGTGTTGCAGAAATAGGACGCCTTCCTGAGAGCTGGTGGGGTCAGAGATGATGAAGGTGTACAAGAACACTCATGATGATAGGCCTAGAGTAGGAAAGCCAAATTTTGCACCAGTGTTACCTGCAGAGAAGCTGAAGGACATAATTCAGCTATTTTCACTCAGAAAAGGGATCTCGGTGACTGTCCAAATAATTCTTTGAAAATAGCTCAGTGTTCAGCAACAAGACAAATAAAGAAATATTATGGAAACTAGTGAGTGAGACCACAAAACAGTATTGCCACTACAAATCCCTACTGCACCCCCCTTCTTCACTGCAGTGCAGAAGTCTTGAAAAGGTTATAAGAGAGCCACACTGAGACAGGCAACTTGGATAATGAGGGGTCCGAGATGGCTTCTACTCAAGGAAAAAACTTGACTTTTTCAGAGAGAGAAAGAGGTAATTATGGGATCAGGGCAGGGATGGAGGGGTAATAAAATGGTAAAGTGGTATGGAGGTGGCAAATAAGGAATGAATTGTAACTACTCCTTTCTAGAAAACAGCTAGAGGTCACAAAACAAAATGAGTAGGTACCAGGTACAAAACACAATGCACAGAAATAATGTTTAATGCAACACAAGACTATGGAACTCACTGCTGCAGGATGTTGCAGGGACTGAAAGCATAAATAGGTTCAAAAAGCAAACAGATAAATGGAGTATGGGTTCATCATGGGTTATCAAACATAAAAGCCATACTGAAACCTCTGGGTTAGAAAGTCCCCAAACTGCCGATTGTCAGAAGCTGGGAACACATAGCCAAACTCCGTTCTTAAACATTCTCTCCAGGTACCAGCTAGCGTCAGAGATCTTTGTTTTGACACAGCACAATGAGTCTTCCGGCAGTGCACCACAGATTGCCTTTTTTGTTTAACTTTTTAAATTATTTTTAAATTTAAAAATAATCTGAACCCATAAGATTGCAAGCTGTTAACAAAAGATAAAAATTAACCACTTGGTTTGCAGCTTTCACTCTGTAGATCAAACAAATAACCTGCTCCAGTAGCTTTACCTGTCAAATAAACCTTTCTGATCATTTGCTTTAAGCTCAGGGGCAGCAGTCCCAGCAGAAATCTGAAAGCCAGTCACACTGCTAATCACCCAGCAACTAACAGCCAGCCCAACTGGTGTACTATGTAAGCACCAGTCAATACCAGTTCCCTGGTCCTGCAACTCAACTGTACGAAAGTATCGTGGATATTGCATAATCCAAGCTCTCCCCTAAACTAGGGCTAGGCATTGATCTGGAGCCTTATCTTTATTCATGTTCATTTTACTAAGGTGCTCTCAATTCATGCCAAGCAGCACAGGGAAAAGTCACCGCTCTGGTAACGAACCCTCTACCAGGCCATGATCTCCTCCAGCCTGGAGTCTCCTCTGCCACAAGGATAAACACTTAAAAAGCAGCAGTTGTCTTGGCCAGGTAACGTCATCCCAGCAATGGCAAAACAGCATCCTTCTGCCAGCCTCAGCCACGTGCATGTAATCAGTGGGATACTCAAGAGACAGAGATAGTTTCACGGATGGGTTTTGCTGCCTGATGGAGAGATCTGGGAACCATTGCACAGAGTACCAGCCCAGCTCTGTCCTGATGGGCAAGGAAACCAGAGAATCCTTAGCCCATTTGAGGCAGAAACCAATAATAACCATTACTTTTTGGGGGGAAGGGAGACTGAAAAACATCCAATTATTTTTTTGAATGAAAAACACTCAACTTGGAGAGGAAATCTTCACATCAGCTTAGACTCCCTTGACCTTTCTGGCAGTTTTTACACAGCCAAGTAGGGAGAAAAGAGATGGGGAAGGAGAACTGAGATGGAAGGAAAAAGGGAGAGAAGGTAAAGTAGAAAAGGAAACAGCAACAGGAACGGTCCTCCCCCAACTGAGTGACAAAACAGTTCAGCTTCCAACTTTGAAAATGGTAATTTCGCCCAGAAAAATGACAGTACCTTTTTATTTACCTTTTTCTTTGATGCTGCCAAGCTCAGCTGCCAGGAAAATAAGTTTTGAATAAAAGTGTTTTGACCAGCTTTGTCTGAAACACTCTATTATTGGTGAAAGGCAGAGCAAGAATGGGGGACGGGGGGTGGAAAAAGAGGCCAGCAGCTGGGGACCAAAGCCAGCCTGATGGAGAGAAGCTGGCAGCACCCAGGCCACCAAGCACCCGACAAATCTGTCTTCAAGCTAACACATCCAGCCCTTTATCTCAAGCAAGGCTCATCCTTTGAAGAGTGCCCTGTACCATCTTCTCCAGAGAACCCCACCAGGCTGCCTAAGTCCCTCGGACCCTGCCAGCTCCCCTGACAAGGTCTGCAGGGCCTCTCAGGTGCCTGGATCTAGCAATGGGAATGGCTGGCACTGAAAATAAATCAGGAGGCTCGTTAAGAACCAATCACCACAATGACAGTCACCAAGCTGGCTTAACATGATTCCAACCATGCTTCACGCACTCAAGTAACTGCTCAAATGTAGCTGGTAGGCCAGTGTCCTTTCAGTGCTCAGATTCATGCTCTTCCTTTTCTTTCCTATTCTCTCTTTTATTAACATAGTACATCTCTGTGCCATCTCTAACTTAATGCTTCACGTGTTGGCTGGCTGACAGGTCTCAGAAAAGCATGTCTTTCCACTGCCAGCGCAATTCTGTTTAATCTTATATGGAGAAGGTATATCACTTAAGTAACTTTTTCTCCCCCTCCTTTTCTGCAGGAAAAAGGAAAGAAGTTTGAGAAAAGAATGACAGTGATGTTTTAACCTAAACGGGAGCAATTTGCATGCAAATCAGATTTTTCAGGTGCCACAGAAGATGTGGGGGCCCTGCCATTCTGGAGGGAAGAAATAAAAAGAACAGTGAATTTGACACAAACACTGTCAAGTGATGAACCCACAACTTTTAGTTTCTTCCCTAGGGCAAAGTGTCCTGGAGAGACAGTCTCTTCCATACTACCTACACGTTTATTTTCATTCTCATTGACACTACCATTGTAAGACAAAGAACCTGTTTCTTCTTTTATTTATATGCCTTCTCAAAGCCCCTTGATGCAAGTCCTACAAATGTAGTCAATATGTGAGTAGGTGCAGCTGGATGTAAACCCAAGTGGGAAGTGGTTTCCTTACCGAACTTGATGAGAAAATGAGTTACACAATCAATAAAGTAGCACCAGACTGTAGAGAAGAGAGAATCATATGATGTAGTAAACAGCACCCAGACATTATCACCAATAAATCACGGTACTATAGGAGTTAGCAGAGGCACAACAGGGGTGCTAAAGCTGCTGAGAACAGAGGAGCTGTGAGCACCCCAGGGAAGGCAGCAGTCTGCCACCAGCACTTCAGCTCAACCAGTTCCTCCCAACAGTATTTCTCCCAACAGTTAGCATTTGTTGCACACGGGGAAAAATCTTTACGCTCCAGAGCTGGCACTCCTTGTCGTAAGTAGGGTTATTTGCCCCTCCCAGAGAAAGACCTTTCAGACAATGATTCCCGCAGACATTTATGTTCTTCTGGCAGCACTGAAGTAATCTTTTTGGGAACCTGAACGCACCAAGCCCTGTGGTAGGGGATGCCACAGCACTCACGCTTAGGACCACTGCACCACACCACAAAGCAGCAATGTAGCCATTCAAACCAGATCCATAGCACTGCCATACACAGGCAGACAACATTTTCACAAGAGCCTCAACATCAAATGGACCAGTTTTATCTTACACTTGAAAACGCAGGGAGAGCAACCAGAGGAAAACACCCTGCCTTTGCCTTCCCGTGGGTTCTGCACAACAGACTGCCCTACCAGAAGAGAGTCTCCAGCAACAAGGTTAGCAAACAAGCTACAGCTGCCATTTACTAACACAAACATGCACCTGGTCTTGGAAAACCTGTACTGAGCATAAGTTTTGCAAGTATTTGCTTTTCCACGTTCTACTTTGACATTCCCGGTATGCTAGTATAATTTACCACCACTGTTCTTACAGAAGTGTTACACCCTTTCTAAAATAAAACAGGGCTATGTGACAGATCTAAAACAGCAAAATGCATCAGAGCAATTAGCGGTTCTGCTGCTTTTACGGCTCTGATCGGAATTCTGATCTCAAGCAAAAAGCCAGTTCTCCAGTGAGAAAATACAGTGGCTCTGCATACGGGCTCCATCTGCCGGCACACCGCTCT
>NW_009219967.1:93253-120822 GCF_000690835.1 Fulmarus glacialis
TAGTAAACTGAAACAAAACCTACACAGCCATCAATTACATTTTTCTTCTTGCAGCCTATGAATTTCAATAAATACACCATCTGTTCATCTTCAGTGTGGGAGTTCAGTCATCTTCTTGGCAGCAATATTATTCTAGAGCAATTACCTGTGTCTTTATCACCTATCATTGTGCTTCATCATCTTTTCATCATGTGTAAAAACCAACCACTTTATTACTACAATTTCTGTAGGCAGCCCGGTCCTGTTAGTTACCATGGAGATGATCTGTCAAAAGAAGTCTACATTTAAAGAAGTAAAAGCTGAGAAAAGGAGGAGGAGAGAAACACAAAGAGCCTGAAATGAACTTGTTTCTCCAAGTCAGAGTTTAAACACAAAAGGCGTATCTCGGGCAGCAGCACTGAGATGCCACTAACCACCTAGTTAGGAATCCATCAACCTGCCAATACAGAGGATGAGTCAATGACTCACAAGCATTACAATATGCTCAGAGGTCAGAGACTCGGCTTTAATCCCTCAGCCGGGTCCCATGACCTGCTCTTAGGAAGGCCAATTTCTTATTACTATAAATCAAAAGATAAAATAGGGGGAGGGAGGACAGGCTGGAATGGCAGGCAGGCGGCAACAGCAATTTTCCTCTCCCTGGTGGTCACTAGCAAGACAGTGAATTTTACATCAGCTGCACTGTAGTTTATACTCATTCCTGAAAATCTCTTTGAATTAATCTCTTTCTTCTCCAACTTCACTCTGTTTTTGCTCTACTTTCTCTCACTCCTTCCATGGATTCCTGCCTAGCTCTACTCTTTTGCTCCTTCCCTCACAAGCTGCACATTGCTCTCCTTCTCTTTCCATAAAACGTACACACACTTGCCTCTCTTTCCAAATATCTACACATTTCAAAAGCAGCTGTCAGTGCCAACTATTTACAGATGCTTGCTCCCTCACCCACCCACGTACATCCCCTGCCTTCACTTCATGAAATCCCGTTTTTCTCTTCAAATTTTTTCATCTCCTCCAGCCTTCCAGCTCCTATCCTTCCAAGCTGTAATTGCTCTCATGTTACTGCAGGAAAAATATTAGTAAAGTACAAAGGACTTGCTGATGCTTTGTTTTTCTAGGATGCGTCATTAGCAGCCTTGAGCTGAAACACACCGAGCTGCAAACTGCTTTGGTTCAATTCATCCTTGTTTCTCTGGAGGAAATAAGCAATCTCAGAGCTATCCAATTTGTTTAATATCGAGTACACATGCACTGAGTTTTAATGATGTGGATTGTCATTCTGAATTGCAAGAGTACAAAAAATGACCACCTATTCACTACGTTCACAGCTACCTTCCATAGTAGAATTACCCCAATCTTGCAAATCATAAAAAGATAGCTAGGGATGGAGGAAACATTTTCCAAAAGAAAATGCCAAGAAGACTTAAAAGCACTTTAATTTCTGTCTGTCCACTTCGAGACACAAGGTACTCAACTTTCGTAAGTGCTAAGTGCCCATACTTGCCATGGGTTTCTGCCTGCAGAAAACTTTCTGCTTAGAAAGCTGAGTCTAAAGAGCATCAAATTGAGGTACTGCAAACAAGACAGATGTCTAGAAATCTGGGACTAAGCAACTACCAGCGTATTAAAAAAAGGCACTGTAGCAGAAATAATGCTTGGGTTCAACAGTGAAAAATTCCAATGCTTAACTTCTGAGAAAAGAAGGAGGGGGCATAAAATAGGAGGGGGGATTACAATAAAACAATAGGCAGGAAAGAAGAGAGAGGGATGAAAATTAAAAAATAAAAAACCCAAGGATATATCAGGAATGCACTGTCATCAGAGTTCAAAGTAGAAATCTCATGGACAAAACCTAAAATATCAAATCTGAAAAAATCAGCATTTGCTGAGAAAATATGAACTAAACAAGAAAAATCACATTCTGATTTCAAATCTGATCTCCCCTGAAAGTTTATTATGGAGCAAAAGTTCTTCCCAACTGTCCCTTAGCAGAAGTGCTATTGAAGAGAGAATGAAACCACAGATAGATCAGACACTGCAACAGCTTCAGTTGCTGAGGAAATGGCACCCACACACCCTTATCTTTAAAGGTGCGGGCTCTGTGTTTCCTCTCCCTCTTTAGATACCTTTCACAGTCAGGTTGAGCTTCCATATGGTGCTTTACCTTCTACAAGACAGGCCCAGGGAGAGTCACATCCCTGCTCTTTAGCATGGCTGGTTGCTGCACAGATTGGATGTAGATGGAGACATGCCCAGGCTAAAAAGTGGTTTCCAGCATCCTGGGCCAACTTGAGCCGCCACTTGGAAGGCATGCTGTAGAAACTTCTGCTTCTGCTAACCTCATTTCCTCCAGCCAAGCCTTCCAGACAGGCTCAGTGGATGCTGACTCCCTGCACAGGATCTCTGTGCCCTTCCAAACCAGATGCCCTCAAACAGCAGCACCTGTGCTGCCTCTGCCCTTGGCAGGTGCTGGCAGGCAACGGGGGCAGATACTGGTTCTGCTTGCCTCTCCCCTTTCCCACTGACAGGTCTGCAAAGACAGCCAGGAGGGCTGCCTGCCCTGCCTGCGGCTGCTGGGGCTGCCCTGCCTGGGGCAGCAACACCCAGCAGCAGGACACCCCAATGCATGCCACCACCCACAGTCCTCCACTAGGACTTGGACAGCAAGGTCCTCATCTGTCACTCCCATTCTCCCAAACCTTCAGCAGCTTTGCAAAAATTACTACTTCTGCTTATTCTTTGGCTTGAACAGATGTTCCCAGTCACTGCTGCGTGCTCGCACAGTGATTCTCCCTCTCAAGGGCTCTAGGGCTCTCGCCTCCTCTAGGGTATGCAGAAGAGGGAGAAGGAAAAGCACTACGGGGCTTGTGGTTTGTCCCAGCCTGGCCACCCACAGCTTGCAAAAGACAGGAGGAGCGAGCAGCAGGTGATGACAGCCAGGCAAGAATAAAAATGGAGTACAGGATAAAGAGGGATTTCTTCTTGTCTTCAGAGTAAATCAAATACACACAAGCCAACCCAATGCACACACTGCTCCATAAAACAGCCAAAGCATTTTGGAATGGGCCTTCCAGCTCCCTTGAGAGGCAGAGGAGGGGGAACCAGTATGTCCCCCCTCGCTCCCCTCCAGAGAGCCAAAAGCACATTTCCCTACTGGCACCCAGGAGCTGCTGCAGCAGCGACATGCCAGATTACTGGTCAGATCAGGCATGAGTTACTCCCTGGGCCAGGGTGGCACAACACGGGCAGGCTTGCCAAGGGGAAATGGTGGCACATACAGCAACTCCGCTAATATCAGCAGGCCCTGCATAAGGGTCAGCAGGCCTGCACCTTTCCAGAGCAGCCTGTCACATCCAGGAGCACTGCAGAGCCCACACCACTCCTCCTGCTGAGGATCTGTGCCTGGACGGTGGGCAGAAAGTATCTGCTCATCCCTCAGCAGCATCACATATCTACAGCTTTCCTAACAGTCAATATGACCTTCCAGCTGTGTGCACAGCCATCACCTTCCCAGTCTTGAACTGGCTGGGATGGGAGTAGAAAGAACATGGGGTTTGGCTGCTTTCAGATGACACCTGCAACCCATCTCCTCCATGGTCTTGTATCATCATCCCTTGGCATGATAATTAACATGTGGACTCAGCACAGATACTCACAGGCTGGCATTTGGCAATCCAAGTGTAAAACAAGCAATGGCTAGACAGAGCAGGCTGGGACAACACATGGCATGCCAGATGCTTATCCAGCTTAACATCACTATTGCCTGATTTTATTTCACCAGTGGCAATCACATGGTCAGATCACCTAAACTGCACTTCGAACTGTCATAAATTTATTCCACCCAGTGATCCAGCATCACTCTTCATCAAACCATAAGGTAGGGAGAGGAACAGGAAAGACATGGGAAGAGGAGCAGCACTAAGGAGGCAGGAAAATAGATGTAATCACTTAACAAAAGGCATCATCAACACTTTGTTCAGAATTGCTTTTTGCCAAAGAACCAAATAGAAGGCATCTTTCATGGTTTTGCAGGCATAAACAAGTCAACACAGCTAACCTAGTCACCCTGTCTGCAAGAGTAATCCAGAAACCAGAGCTCCCACAACAGGCAGCCCTTGGTGAGAAACATGTAGCCAAAAAGCCAGGATCCCTTGCAGACACAGAGGAGGCAGCCTGCATTCTCACGGACAGACTCGCTTCATTTATCTGGAGTTCTGTGACAAATGAATGTGAATACTTTAATAAACGCAATTTTGATAAAATGATAACTTGCACTGAATCAGCACTTTCAAAATGTCAACCAAGACTGAGACACCGCAGTTCAGGGTGCTATATGGAGTGTCCGTATAGCACCTTCCTCTGCCTGTGTGCAAGAGAGCCTGCAAGCACCATGGGAAAGGGGTAAAGTACAGACCACACACCAGCATTGGTGGCAGGGACAGAAAACAGGGCCAAATACCCAAAATGCCAATCTGAAGGATAAGGTTAATGAAAAGGTATCATTAACACCTTTCACTCTTCCCTGTAACTCTGTAATACTTACATAGCCATACACAAAGCAATCCATATTTCTGTGATCAAAGCAGTGTTAATTATTTCAGCTCACAGCATGTTTCTATCCTCAGTTCAGCAGTAGCCTTGACTTGTTCCTTAAAAACTTCACAATAAAAGTATTCCTGGCCTCACCCTAGGGCAACAGTTTACTGGCAGTGCTAGATAAAGTGTACAGTCAGCACCACCCACACCAGTCTGCCTGGCAGAGGAGCTGGGCTGGACTGGATTCAAAGGCAGCTCACGGCTGGGGAGATGGTGAGACACAAATCATCAATTCTGACAACAGCCAGGTGGAAAAACAGGAGCTCCCTCAGAGCTTTTGGGGAAAAAAGGTCAGAAGATCTCAGAAGACCACATCCCCTGTTGTTCTCATGTCACTTTGGGAATGGACACGCTTTTTTATTTTTCCGTATATATTACTGTTTTATTAGTTATTCCACAGGCTTTTTACAGCTTTTTCATTAAACAGCAATTAAAGCAGGCAGCCAAAGTCAAACTAGACCAGAGCGGTGAAGAGGCAGAAAGTCCTGAGCAAACAGTTTTTCCTTCCCCAGTATAGGTTTGAGGAAGACAGAAAGAGACACTAGATCTAGGTGACGTTTTACCTTGTGTCTGCAGGTAGCCGCAAGCAATCATAGTGCAAATTCTTGAAAATATCATTGACAATTCCCTTCAGATTATTTCCTGCCCTTGTTACTTACAGATATTTCAAGAACAGAGTAAAGCTTTATGCTGCCTTTTGCTAATATTGATGCACAATGCCAGCAGGGTATTTCAGGGACATCCTGCTTTGTACCCCTCACATAAATGCAAGCATACAACATCTGACTTTCAGATACTTCATCACATGGGCTCCTGCACCAGCCAAACCCACGATCCTTCATCCCTAAGTTGCCAATTTTTCTTCTACTTTAAAGCCAAAACTCAAGTTGAGATTCTCAGACAAGGGGTTGCAACTCCTCAGGAAACGCAGAGCATTTATCCTCTCCAGGGAACAGCTCATCACACAAGTTGCTGCCAGAAATGAAAGGCAAGTTAGGATTTTCCTGATTAATATAAAAATAGTATATAAATACTTCCAGTAAAAACCATTACAATTGTGTCTCATTCTCCAGCCCTAGAGGAGTCAAACTCTCTCATATGAAAAAAAGGTGGAAGTGAAAGGATCCCCCAAAAAACCCAGATGAGTCCCAAGATGATCATACTTGCAAAAAGTTTGGGAAACTCTTGTGTAAAGTGAACATGTTAGTCTTGGGGCAGTACTGGGAATCTCGGCAAAAGCCTTCAGCTGCGACAGAGCTCTAGCAAGGTACGCCTGGCCTGACATGGAACGATCTCTGCAAAAGAGGATCAAGAGATTGGCTTGCTGTCTGTCTGCTTCATACATAGCATTGCATTAGATGATGCAGCAGAGATTTCAGCTGGCTTCAAGCTAGTTTGTACAGCACAAGTTGTAGAGACAGTCTAGCCCTGGCAGCTAATTAATCTTGCCAAAGATTAGTTTGCAGCAGAGACACAGAAAAGCCTGTATGCTTCTCTGGGATCTAGCCCTTTTATCTGTAAAGAGTCCCCTACAACTACAGTGCACTTACAGTCAAGAGCCACCGGTGCCATGTCCAGCTGACACCGCTGGGCTGCACATTCTTGCTCTTCCACTGAGGTGAAATTTTACATGGGGGCATCCCATATGGTCGGTTGCCTTTGCCTTTGGCAGTATGGAGCTGTGACCATCCCTGCGTGAGGCACGAGAAGCAGTTCTTCCTCTTTTCTCAGTACTGCTGCATACTGCATCTAGTGTCTGGTAGCATACTGGGCATAAAGAAAAGGACAATTTAAATGCCCGTTAAAAAAATATAAAAAAGAAAAGTTGTGGAAAACATGACATGCAAAGAGATATAAAGAAAGGGGGACCATTTAGGCTGAGAAGAGGGCGGGACGGAAATAAAAAATCACTACGGAGAGAAGGGGGATTATCTGTATCTACTAGATATGATGCTTAAAAAACCTGTCAGGAGTGAGTTAGATACAGTTCATCTGGATGTGGGGCAAGGGAATGGACCTGTGGTCCTTTCCAGCTTTATTTTCTATGATTATCTCTGCTCCTCAGCACACATGGGTCAAGACACCCTCCTGCTGATTACAAAGCCAGCCAAAATAGGATTTGGTTCCCATTTTGTTCAAGCTAGAGAGTTTCCTCACAAAACAATAATGTCTCCATTTAACCTTGGGTCCTAAACATCCAAACAAAAAAGAGTAAAAATAATCACAACTAAACAACGAGAAACAGAGTAATTCTACAAAAGGAAAGTCAGTATCAAAATCCATTAGGCAGAGAAACACAGACTCTATTAAATTTATTGCTTGGTTTCAGGACCTGGGAAGAGTCTCTTCATTTCCTGTACCTCTTGAGTATTTACTATGTCCCCTATGAGCTAAGTCTTCCAGAGTCATTTTAATGTCATGTTCTAAGCACTTCTGCATTGTAAATCATCGATTTTTATCTCCTTCTCCCAATCAATGCAAAGATATTTATGCTGAACACATAAAAGCTCTTGACACTATAGAAAAACCAATTACACCCCGCAAGACGTTTGCTTTGGGTTGTCGACATCATGGAATTATCCATTACACTTTGCACATGCCTGCCATTTACAAGAAAGCAGTGTGACCTTGCCTGCCTGAAGTTTGCATCTCTGCAACCTGGTGAAGCAACGCGGCAAGAGCTTGCAGCAGAGATAGTCATCCCTGGCTCAGGGAGTACCTGAATTGCAAATTGTAAAAACTGTGAGAAATCATGAAAGCAGAAGCAGCTCTCATGTCAGTCCCGCTCCTGTACTCCTACCAGACATTGCTTGCTGTCAGACAAGATGCTGACTAGACAGATCTTTCTTCTAACCACTGCAGTCATGCTTCCCTCCACAGCCCCAGGGTCAGACTGGAAAACTTCATTATCTATCCCTGTTTCCCAGGGCTTCAAGGATGGGCCCCGCATCCACCCTCTGCCAGTGTGCCAGGCTGGTCCTTCTGTCTCTTCCCACTCCTACACACTGGGCTAGCAATGGCTGTATTTAAACTCCAGGGCAGACACACATTGAAGCACCTGCAAGCTCCTGTTACAGTAATTGTCTAGAGCACATCATGATCCCTTTTCACTTGGCCACCCTAGTTTCCTTCTCTTGAATAATGCTGCATCCTTCCTAGATGCAATCAGGACACTGGGCACAAAAATACAGAGCATGCTTGGATGGCTCCCCCACTCCATGTACTGGCAAGACAGGTTCATGGGATGAGCCAGGAACCAGCCCTTTCATCTTGGCAAAACTGCAACAGACTTGTCAAGTCTCCGAGCGGTTTATGTTCATGACGCCCACCAGTCCCTGTCTTGCACTTTCTTCTTCTAGCAGCAGCAATTCACACCTTCCTAGCAAAGCACTGATGAGTCTGTGCTCCTTGGAAAGGACCCACCACCAAAGGACCTCCCAGGAGGTGCAGTCTCCCCAGCCTCAGCATCACACTCTCTCTCTCCCATGTCACTAGCTCAGCAATGAAAAGGAGGTGTCCTGCCACGCTATGACTGACACATGGATGTGCCCTGCCATCACATGACTTGATACTCGCTTTCTCATATATTAGACAGGGAAGTGTTTCACTCAGCACTAAAACAGGCAGCAGTATTTGAGGAACAAGTGTGTTGAACAAGACCACGCAGGAGAGTGCTGTACCTTCCCTAGCACTGCTGTCAAATTAGCCTTTTCATTTCAGGTGTTTGTCGAGATTTTATCTGGAGTTGACACATGTCAGTAGGTGAAGAACAGCCTTCGCAACTAGCTCAAGAGAACCGCATTTCATTTTAAAACCCTGGTAAGATCTTCCTGTGTAGAAGGCTAATTCCAGTGAAGTCAGGGAGCTGTGATGATTATATCAGATCCAGCCTGTAAGCCATGAGCACACCTTTAATAAGAGTATATAAAGAGAGAGAATATTAAACACCCAATGGTCATCATTCTCCTTGCTGGTTGCAAGAGCAAGAATTACAAAAGCAGTGACACCAGCAGAAGCTTTAGGGCCCAGAGTCATCATGTTTAACTCTCTAAAATCCCGACTGACCCAGCTGAGTGAGGCAGAAGCATATCTCATTAGTAGAACAATTAACTTTTTGTGTGGCCAGTAGATACAAGTTCCAGGCACTGCATGGGAGATTTATTCATTCATAGCCAAACTGCTTATACTGAATCTATTTCAAGTTTTTGAACTTCTCCTTAGAGGGAGTTGGGGGTTTTATCTCTTGTTGTCAAAACAGGCAGAACTCAGCCAAGTTCACTGAAGATTGCCCCCAGGAGACCAAATCACTTGGGATCACTTGGGAAAAAAGGCCCACTGTGTTTAAAAATTGACAACTGCATTTTGACTCTTAAATTTTAGGAAAAAAATTATTTTTCCCCCCACTGTTACTCATCCGCTTCTAAACAACTTGAGTATCAGGCAGTCAAAGGAACAGTGTGAGAATGCCAAGCAGATACTGAGGGTAGAAGCAGGAGTAGAGAAGAGGTCCCTTATTTTAAAGGGGTTGACAGAGACATGCACACAAAAGAAATGCTAAAGACAAGAACTTGCAGCATATCAGTTCAGTGGCATTAAGCCCTTTGGCTATCTCTCTTCTACAAAAATCAAAGCAGTCTTAAATAATGATGAAGTTGCAACAAGTCCGAGGGCAATCGAGAGACTTCAGGGCCTTGGGACAACTGGTTAAGGGATCAGGAGCACAAGCAGTGTGCTCCTCTAACCTTCCAGTTGCAGGGAATGATGAGGGAAGAAATAGGAAGAGCCAACAGATTAATAGCTGGCTCTGAGCCTGGTATCACTGGCAGAATTTTGCATTTTTTGATCATGGGTCAGTCTACACGACACCAGGCCTGCTGGTGACAGATGGCGTACACCTGTCTCAAAGGGGGAAAAGGATCTTTGCACAGGAGTTAGCAGAGCTCATTTAAAGAGCTTTAAACTAGATCTGAAGGGGAAAGGGATAAAACCAGGCTCACTAGAGATAAGCCTGGGGGCAGCACACCAATGTCTGAGGGACAGTGTGCTAACGAGGTCCTTCGGTCTGCTGTCCCAGTGGAGGTAGGGGATGGAGATCCATGCAGCAGCAAAGACGCAAGGGTTATGGATGTGTTAGAAACTACAGAAGCACCTGAGAATGGTCATATACGAATTAGGGTTTCTCCCTCCAAAAATGTGACGGGATCAATAGCCCAACTGAAGCGCATCTACACCAATGCACGCAGCATGGGCAACAAACACGAGGAGCTGGAAGCCATTGTGCAGCAGGAAAACTGATATAGTTGCCATCACAGAAACATGGTGGGATGACTTGCACAACTGGAGTGCTGCAATGGATGGCTATAAACTCTTCAGAAGGGATAGGCAAGGAAGGAGAGGTGGTCGGGTAGCCCTGTACATTAGGGAGTGTTTTGATTATCTAGAGCTTAATGATGGTGACGATAGGGTTGAGTGTTTATGGGTAAGAATCAGGGGGAAGGCCAACAAGGCAGATATCATGGTGGGAGTCTTTACAGACTACCCAACCAGGATGAAGAGGCAGACAAAATATTCTATAGGCAGCTGGGAGAAGTCTCACAATCGCTAGCCCTTGTTCTCATGGGGGACTTCAACTTACCAGATGTCGGCTGGAAATACAATACAGCAGAGAGGAAACAGTCTAGGAGGTTCCTGCAGTGTGTGGAACTTCCTGACACAGTTGGTGAGGGAGCCAACTAGGGAAGGTGCCCCGCTGGACCTGTTGTTTGTGAGCAGAGAAGGACTTGTGGGTGATGTGACCGTTGGAGACTGTCTTGGGCATAGCAATCACAAAATGACAGAGTTTTCGATTCTTCGAGAAGTAAGGAGGGGGATCAGCAGAACTGCCACCTTGGACTTCCAAAGGGCAGACTTTGGCCTGTTTAGGAGACCAGTTGACAGAGTCCCTTGGGAGGCAGTCCTGAAGGTCAAAGGAGTCCAGGAAGGCTGGACATTCTTCAAGGAAAAAAGCTTAAAGGTGCAGGAGCGGCCGTCCCCATGTGCTGAAAGGTGAGCCAGCAGGGAAGAAGACTGGCCTGGCTGAACAGAGAGCTTTGGCTGGAATTGAGGAAAAAAAGGAGAGTTTATGACCTTTGGAAGAAGGGGCCAGCAACTCAGGAGGACTACAAGGATGTCATGAGGTTATGCAGGGAGAAAATTAGAAGGGCCAAAGCCCAACTAGAACTTAATCTGGCTACTGCCGTAAAAGACAATAAAAAATTAGCAACAAAAGGAGGGCTAAGGAGAATCTCCATCCTTTATTGGATGCAGGGGGAAACACAGTGACAAAGGATGAGGAAAAGGCTGAGGTACTTAATGCCCTCTTTGCCTCAGCTTTTAGTAGTAAGACCAGTTGTTCTTGGGATACCCAGCCCCCTGAGCCGGAAGACAGGGACAGGGAGCAGGAAATTAGGAAAATTTCTTCACCGAAAGGGTTATCAGAAGACAGGGACAGGGAGGAAAATTTCTTCACCGAAAGGGTTATCAAGCATTGGAACAGACTGCCCAGGGAAGTGGTTGAGTCACCATCCCTGGAGGTATTTAAAAGACGTGTATACATGGTGCTTAGGGACATGGTTTAGTGGTGGACTTGGCAGTGCTAGGTTAACGGTTGGACTTGATGATCTTAAAGGTCTTTTCCAACCTAAATGATTCTATGATTCTAAGATTCTATTAACAGTATAAAATTAAGCTGATTTCATACTCTTTACTTTAAATCAAGTAAGACAGCACATGTGGCTCAGTTTTAAACCACAGAGGAAATAAGAACCTTCATTCAGAAGGAGACTGCGTAGACAGGGATTTGGCATCATTCTATTAATCCACTTCACAGTCACACCTTAGTCAATTAGAAAACACATATGGAAATTAATTGGTACAAACATAAATTAACAGTAATCTCTATGTAATACCTATGCAATATTCATCAGGCAGTAGTCAATGAGATTCAAAAAGACTCTTACCAATAGGCCTTCTACTTGCAAATGCTACATTTCAGTGTCTGAGAAACAGGGTGGTCCAACAGGCAGTTTGTTCAATTCATCTGGCCAGCTGAACAAACCAACGCCACCGGCAGCCCTGAAAAACACTCCGCACTTCCTAAGGAGGCAATCAGTCAGACTGATGCATACCTGCTCTGTCACAATACCTGCCCCTGACTTCAGACTCAGGCAGACCTGGAATTTGAAGGAAGGAAACCTAACAGGGAAAGTCCTCTGGGCTCAGAGAAGGTCAAGGACAACATCTGAGGGGAAGAAAATGAAAGAAGGCAGTGCATTTGCAGTGGTCTGGAAGAGACCATATCAAACAAAAATGTAACCATATTGCATGTACACTGACAAAGCACAGGTACCTTCATCGCACTCTCTGCAGCACAACACATCCGTGGTATCACTGTGCTGTTCAATCACAAGTCTGCAGTCACCCTTCCCAACTACAGCATCTTCCCTACAGGAGGCAGGGCAGGACACTCCTGCACTTCACAGCTGGGAGCTGAGGGCCTGAGCCACATCATACAGTGGCTGGAGCCGAGTCTTCTGCTTTGGCCGCTCGCTGTTGACGCTGTATGGTCCTGTGGAGGGCAGAGGAGCAGGAGAGTCCCCTTAAATAGTCTGTGATCCCTCCACTGTAACAGCCCCCTTTTGCAACAAGATGTTGTCTCCAGCCTTAGGCCACTAGTAGCTTTCAAAGACTGGAGAGAAGGCGGATAGGTATTGCTGCAACGAGAGAAATAAGACATGGCAGAAGTGTGGCATTTATAGGTCTCATATACCTTTTCTTTAAAGGCAGAACTGAAGAAAATAAAGAAAGCAGATAGAAGTGAGTGGCAAAACACTACTTTTTAAAATTATTATTCTGGAAGTACGTATAAGCAATTTTCCTTCACTCGGCTTGAAATGAGAGCATGTTGCATCTTATTTTTCAGCTCAGTCATGTAAAGTCCCATCTCTGTTATCCACAGCTCTCCTTTTCCTATCATCATCTCTAATTTGTGCAGATGAACAAGGTGCACTCTACTTAGAAAACAAACAAACATTTATCTCCAAAGTATCAAAGAGAGTTAAAAACACTTTGCATAGGGATGTGCGCTATGTGATTTCCATAACATATATAAGGTGGCAGGTGTATTTCATTACATTATTGGAAGAAAGAGTCCCTAAACAGAAACGATGTATGGCAAAGGAGAGTCAGTTGTTTAATGCTGAGTCCACACACAGATTTTTGCATTCACCCAGAGAAACTATTTGGGATAATCTTCTCTTTCCTGCTGTGAAAGGCAGTCAATTTTAATTTGGAAGAAGCATTGTTACTGTGAAAGTTAATAGAAATCTATCATCCACTGACTTACAGAGCGATGTTGGTAGCACGATCCTTGCTCAAGTACCTGTCTGTTGGATTTCAGCACTGACTCCTCAATGCCCATCACTGAAGGCACCTGCAATGTGAATGATGCCCTGGCTCTGTGCACATCCCCAGTACGTGCACCTGTCTGAGCAGCGTGCAGGTGCTGCACATGCCTGCAGTGAAAGGCAGCCTATGGCACCTCTGGAAGGACAGTGAAGACAAAGCATCAACCCTTGCTGGTGGCTATAAAACAGCAGATGTTACTGTATGTGCCTATTATTTGCTTCAGAGCTACCAGGGGAAGAGGGTCATGTAAGCCAAGCACGCCCTCCAAAACATCCTTCGAGATAAGTGTATGCACATGCACCTTTCCAAAGAGAAGTGGAAGCATCTCAGTGTGATTCCCCCATTTAACTTGCAGCAAGCAAGCGCTCAGAGGACGACAGGCTCTGCAGGTCTCGTGTGCTGCAAGATCTGGATTTCAGTTCACTTTGCAGAGACATATAAGGTCACAGGCTGGAGACGCGAACTCTCTCATAAAGCAAAAATCCATGCCAAATGCCCATTAGATAATCAGCCAGCTGCACACAAACTGTTTATTGGGTAGCAAGGAGCTACCGACCCCTTCTGACAGCATAAGCAGCCTCTAGGTTACGGCTCAACATCCTTAAGAGCAGCTTGACATACTGAATCAACACCCTTGTCATTTTGAATGCAGCCTTGTAATATTATCTGTAGACATGTGTGTATGGCACATCTGAGCTCCCACCTAAAATTAATATGAAACCTTCCAGCACAGGGAAATTTCGCTTCAAGCTGTGCTCTGCCAACACGATGATTTATTGATTTATCTCTCTACAAGGAAAACAGAGAGCACCTCCAGTCAAAGGATATGTTACATTATGAGACTGTCCTGGAGGAGGGGGAAAGCAATGTGAAAACAAATAGTTCTTTTGTGGACTTTGCTAGATGCACAGGAAGGATGAGTTTTGGTTTGTTTGCTTCCTTAAATCATACACAAATATCCTGTAAGTTTTTTCAAGAGATCAAAACCTTTTCAACACGAGAACAGCCAGTCTAACGCTCAAAGTTCCTCTAAAAAGAGGGTCAAGTCTTCTTGGTACAAAGATTTTCATTAATCAAACCCTTCTGTGAAACAATAATAACAAAAACTTTTACTGAATTCTGTATTATTTTAAACTATTTTAAGCAATCATCCTGCAGAGTAAGATTCCTATGAAAAAAACCCTGAAGGTACTCATATCACAGGGATGCTGCACTGCCCTCTAGAGCTCTGTCACTTCTCATTCCAGCATCTAGACGCAGATTCTTAAAAAATTGGCTCTAAAGACACCACAGAGGGGAGTGCTGTCTACCAGATATGAAGCACGGCCAATAATTAAGACAAGAGTTCAGATTCAGACTCTTCAAGTGGTTCTCAGTGTTATTTTGGACAATATCTTCCCCCTGCCTCTATTTAGAAAGGCATTTCTATAAAATAAGGCATTGCGTTTTAGGAAGGACTTTCAATATCAGTATCTCTATATCCTACAGAAATAAAGATGCTAACAAAGAAAAAAACAAATATTGTATTTTTTCTTACCTATTCCCTTCCCAAAAGCCACAACTATTCCTGTAACTCAGGTCACAGAATGAAGAATCTACCCGGCTCCTTCCAAGATAGAAAATTGCTGCACTCAGACCTGCTGTGTCCAAACTCTGTGCAGTGCTACAGAAAGATGGGTATTGCTCCTATGAGTGCTTTGTTTTGATTTTAAATTAGTTTCAGTTCCTTTCTCTCAAATTCATAATGAAAAATGCCCCAACACAGCTCACTGCTGCATACAGCTACCCACCATCAGTTTTTTTCCATTCATAAGCTGGCAAGGGGTGGACAAAACATACCTTAACCCCAGCATATCAAAACTACATCAGCTATCTTCCACTGATACCATGTCCTAACAACCACATGCACACACCTGCATTGCCCTTGTAGCAGGAGGTGGTCTAGACACATTTCGTCGTTCTGCACTGGGATTGGTAGAGCATCTTCTACTCATCATTTCAGACCTCTTGCTTCACCCCTACTAGTTATGCATCTGAGCAGCCCATACACTGTCCCAACCGGTGACATCTGCCTTTCTGTTTTGAAATACACAAATATATTCTTCGTACTTGAACAGTGCTCAAAGGCTGTAGCTGATTTCAGGATTCCCTGATAAGCTCCCAGTAAGAGATGGCTTACACCCTAAAAATCACTTTAGGAGCCTAAAAAAGGAACAAAAAGGGGATGAAGTAAGGACAGAACCCATCGAATTGCACAAACGCTGTGGGAGATGATTCATTTCACATAGGTAATAGATACATGTCTGAAGGTACACACATACAAAGTACCCTTGAAAGAACACAGAGACGTGGCTGAGCCAGCCTCCTGCTGTCCATTATCAGCTGACCTGCTGACTGTCTCAGCATCACAGCAGCAATAGTGAGTTCAGCTCTGGAGAAGAAGGTCTCAGCCTCATGAACCAGATGGGAGAAAGGGAGCAGGAGTAAGGAGCTCTGGGGAAAAGGAAAAAAAAAGAAAGACTGCCCAGTTGCTAAAAGACATGCTGCAAATTACAAAACCAGGACTGTCAGAACTCTCAAAGAGCCTGGAGTTTATGCAGCCATGGGAAACGAAGCATCGCTAGAAGATGGTCCTGGACGCTGCCCAGACCAACTGCTGGATGGCAGTGGGGACATCGAAGACTGCATTTTGTGCATGCCATTTTTAGGCAGAGAGGATGGGGGCACAGAACACGGCTCTTAAGAGTTTCTCTGGCTACATGCCAGAGGCTGGAAGAGGACCGAGGTCTGCAGGAGACATCATGATCCCTTAGTCTCCAGTAAACATCATAGAAGACTCAAGAGGTTGGGGTTTTAGGGTTATTCCTTTAAGTTTGCCTGTTTCCCCAAGGTCCACATCATCTCTGCTGTACCCTGTCCCGCAAGGCTTGAGCTTACATGGAAATTACAGCATATTAAACTCACTCCATGGCCTAACTAAAGCACCTTGCGTGACAACTGGGGCTGCCCAGGGGATCTTCTATCACCTTTTCTATTAAAGTCAGAAAAGATGACTCGTCTGCTATAAGGCACACTATCCTGGATATCACAAACACAACCTTGAAGTCTTAAGTTTAGCAAGGCTCAGTGTAACCAAATTCCTGCTCCATCTCATGACACAGGGAATTCCCAAAGGCAAACTTACTCCATGATTTATTCTCTCTGCCTCTCTCCTCCAGGCTGGGTCCCCATGATTGCCTTTAGCTGTCTCTTGGTTTGGGTTTGAGTTCAGCTCGTTCTTCTGAAGCCTCCTCAGATGGAAATGGGAAGGAGTTTGCTGTTTAGTAATGATGGCAAAGACCTCACTGTCAGGAACAAGATGTGAATGGACAAACATGTCCTGGTGTTTTAAATGCTTCCCAATCCTTCTGAAAGTGTTACGTTCTTTTGGCTTATCCATCCTCACCTGCACCCTCTTTCCTGCCCATCTGTCCTCAGGGATATCTGGACATACTGAATTTTGTCTTTCCAGCAGCAGCTCCTTGGAGCTACAGGCACGCAGCTGCCATGTGGATGTTACAGCAAGGGTGAGCCTCGGTTTAAAATGAAGACACCAAAACCCAGTCTCCTGTAGGTAGGTGTGCACTGGGCATCCCAGCTCCCATCACTGTCAGTAGACCGCCACTCAGTACAGTCCAGGGAGCTCAGAGAGCCACTCAGCTGAGCACTCACTCTGAGTCTACTTCAAAGTGAGCTGAATCACTCTCCAGCTTCATGGACTGTCCTGACTAGATCTTCCATTAACTTTAATAGGAGCTTAGATGCCTACCACACACCTTCATGTTGCTTTTATCTCACACTGAATCTCACCTCTGTTCTCGGACCCATCACAGTGACATACAGGTATGTGCTCTTTGGGAAGCCACACACCTTGCTTAACATGTTGTCTATGCAACACTACCATAATTAAACCAGTGCAAGTTTTATGTCTGGACATGACTTAAGTACACATTCCCTGTTCGCATCGTTCCAACAAAATAATGGGGGGGGGGTCGTTCTGTTGTTTTGGGCTGGTTGTTTTGTTTTTTTTTTTTCCAAAAGATTTTTCCAAGGGGACTACTAATTCAGTAGTCCCCTCAATGTTTTGTTACTCCTTAGGCAATGTTTTCGGAAACTACTGAGCAAACTGCAAATACTGAGATACTGTTATCTCCATCCAAGACAAAGTTGGAAAGCTTTTAAGTTGGCCAAATGTACATCACATTGAATAACACTCAATTAACCTAATCAAGTATTTCTCTAATAAAAACATATGTTTCTGGGCTGGCAGTTTCTGACTCAACCACAATTCATTCAATGTTAAGGAAAAACCACTAGAAAAACCATCTGTTCTCTTTAAATAGAGAAGCTATTTTTACCTTCATGATGAGCCCGAGTAATTATAAAACAAGTGGAATAGGTTTCAAAAAGAAAAAGAAACAGAGAGAGCAAGACAACTGCTACCTTGTGATTATCGCAGTACAAACATGTTGCTAACCATGTGCAGTTTAGGCCTTACACTCCTCACCCTGCTATGCAGCATGTAATCTATTGTCATCCCATTAGCTGAAGCTGCACAGTATATGCCACAGGGAGGTATAGGGGTTAGAGCGCAAAAGAGTGAGATTTGGTGAATGAGTATTTACATACTAGAATTGAATACCAACAGAATCCCAAAGTTAAAGTTCTCAGAAAAGGGTTGATTCTCAAAGGAAATCAGCGACAAAGTCCCACGCAATTGCTATTTTTAGGTGCCAGATTCAAAAGTGCAGCCCTCAAAATCATCAGTCAGTTGACACCTAATCCTAGGGGATCTGACATTTTTTGCATTACAACTCCCCAGGCACCCGCCTGCTCACAGAAACCGTGACAGCATTAACCAAATCAGCAGAACTCCCTCATATTTAATCCTTCCTGTAACCCGTAACACTGAAACTTCTGCCTATGTTTCCCGATGAGCTTATCTATTACCAAAGAGATGAAGCACCATATAAGACCAAGTGGGCAGCACCTTCCCTCCAGCAGTTGCATGGCTACGGCAACAAGACAGAGAGCCCTGAGTGGAAGTCCTAGGTTTGCCTAGAAAGATCTGAACCCGAGCATCCACACTGCCCTAGCCTGTGGAGTCCTCCTAGCACAGTAACTCTCAGTACACCCTGCTGGAGCTGTTCCATTTAAATGCTCAATGGACCAACGAGAAACACCAAAGGAGCACAGCTCCATCGTGCACTAGCGAGAGTTACCTGACACGAGGCAATCCTGACTTCTTGCTCATGCTCCAGTGGTTGCTGATGCTAATTGCTGAGAACATGGGCAACAGTTCAGGAGCCTGAAGGCTCCTCTTTCCAGTCTCAGAAAGGGGCACTTCTCCACACTATGCTGCTCCGCGTTTCATATTGACTGACTTAAAGCGATTGACACTCAGGCTGCTGGCTGTAGGGTTTCCCATGGAGACACCTGACCAACCACTGGATTTGTATGATTATTCTGTTTATGGCCTGACAAGAGCTCATCACGGATCCTGCTGCAGTGTCTAAGAAGGAAACATTCCTCCAGTGTCTCCAACTCATGAGCGAGTACGCCAAGCACAACTCCTCATTTTCCTTTGCCCCAACTCTGGAACCATCTAATCATGGATTTAATGCTCCAAATGAACTCTCGAGAAGTCCCAGACTGCCTATGACTCATCTACTGGTTTCAGCAAGGGACATGCACGAATGGTGCTCGGTGATTCCCAGCAGACAAGGGCTGCTGAGCAACACCATATAAGCAAGTGCTCCTTCTCCTTCCCAAGGGGCCAGTTCTACAAAGCTCTCCTTCCCCTGGTCTCAAGGAAGAACAAAACACAAACCAAGGCAACAGCAGAAGCTCTGACAGCGTCCCTCTGCCAGGCAGGATACAGGGAAGGTTCAGGAGAGTAAAGAACTGAACCGGGAAGAAGCAAGAAAGCAACAGGAAAGCAAATGGGGAGAAGAATAGCTCTGGAGTTCTGCCCTTGTGCCTTCAGCAGAGCAAATACGTGACTACGTGTCTTGCTGAGGAAGCACTGAAAACAAATGTGCTTGCAAGAATCACTCCTCCCTCCCCGAGACTGCCTATTGGAAAACTTTTAATCCACTCCTTTTCCCCTAAAAGGGGGACCTGTAGCTCTGCTGCCAGAGTTCCTATCAGATTTAAGTTATTTGCTGTTTTTCTTAAAAACTCTTCTGCAATTCTTGGAACCATGTCATCACAAAAGAGAAACTCAGCTTTGTTTTATATTTTTGTTTCTAGCTCACATGTTTGCAGAAGAAATATCTGAAAACCAGAGGTAGGCAGACTAAAGGTCAAAGAGTCAGTCAGGACGTGTGTTCTTTTTGAGACTTGAAACTACTGATTTTTCAACATTAGCTTACAGGCTTGGGAGGCCTGCGTCATGGTTTTGGAGCATGTGGCAACGCTGTCACCTTGACCTCCTCACAGGGCCTGCAGGATATCATTCAGACATACCTAAACCAATTTTCAGAGTGGCAGGGAACAGCACATCTCCTGCCTCCTCTGCCCCTCCTGACCATCGCAGCACACACTACAGCATGCCCCAGTGATAAAGAGGAAATCCATGAACAGCACCAAACCGGGACATGTTGAGTTGTATTAGCGTAGCCAGTACAACCATCAGTTTAAGGACTCCTCCTTCAGGGTAGCATTTTCCATTTGTCTTTACTAAGTTACAACTCTTTGGTCATTTTGGAGCATTTTGTCATTTGGGACAGACCAGATCGTGTGGCCAGCCACAGAGTTCGTGGGTAATCAAAAAGGTGGGAAGTTGTCAGTATTTGGGCTGAAATGAGAGGATCATCAGATACAAACAGTCAAGACTCTGTAACTGAGCGGTGGTATTTTCCCACCCATGAAGTGTCCCTTACTACAGCTCTCCATGACATTAGGTGCACATCATATGGGTTTCAGTTGCATGAAAACATTGGCATGTGGCTCTTGGAGCCAGGCAGGTTGACCACCCTTGATACACAGCATCATGAATAGCATAGACAGAAAAGCCTGCAGGCTGTCAGATCCTTCATCGTGGACTGTCTTAAAACACATGGCAGAACTTCCCAACATAAATTACGGCAATAGGAATATACCTTCATTTGTTTACAGACTCTCTTCTGACTTCATCATGAAATACACTCTGCTTCCACTGAAAAGTCTATGATACACCATATACAACCATATAAAATCCAAGTTAGGAGGGGAATGCTTATTAATTTTATACTGAAATGCAGGTAACAAATCAAGTAATTCAAACTGCAGAAAAAAAAACAAAGCACTGCTGCAAAATGCTGCGGACATTTGTACATCTCATCTATTACAGCTTCAGTAAAACCTTAACAAGCATTTACTCCGAAGTAAACAGAACCACCTCGACTCATTTCTCAGCAAGGCTCCTCACACAGCTGTATCACCCACATGAGGACTGATGAATATAATTGCAGGGTCAAAGGTACAGAACTTCTAAAGGCATTTTTGCAACTGGAAAATAAAGTAACTTGTAACTATACCCATGCTTCATGGAGCATGCACGTTTTTTTAAAGGACTGTTTAAATGCAACTATCACAAGTTCACCAACTAAAATCTAAGCCTTCATCGAACAATAATAGGTATTGTTCGACACCTAAATGTGCAGATCCTGAAGCAAATGATGAGGTGAGAATCTCAGCTGCTATAACAAATTACTTTCTAGCCCTTGTGGCAATGAAAAAAATGCCTTCTTTCCTTTCATCTGCTCCTCTGGAAAGAAACTCAGAGGATTTCAACTGCTGCAAAAGAAGAAAGAGGACAAAAACCTCCCACACATTAAACATTTTGTGCATGATTTTTATGGTGATTGCGTTGTCTTCAGGGTTGACTCAAAGTTTTTAAGCACAAAGTGTAACCATAGCATGTTATGCAAAACGGGCTTCAAACAGCAAAGCTTCTTGAGTATTTTCAACAAAAGTTATTGACAGAAAATGTTGGTGCCAAAGAGTCACTAGGAAACAAGAGAGAAGAAATACCCACTCTAGAACAGGCAGTGTTTCATCCTCCTCTGCCATTGTCTGATAAGAAGTTTTAGGCTTGTTTTGTCCAGTACAAAAGAGTACCAAAAAAACCCCACCCAAAACCAAACAAACAGAAAAACAAACCCCAACCTCAATATAGGAAAACCATTACATCTTCTCAGAAATTCATTGGAAAATCATGAGATCCAGATACTGTAATCCACGGTTCTGATACATTGCCAAAAATATTCCAACTAGCACTTGTCATAGAAAGACAAGCCTCCCTTCAAACAGAAGTCCTGCACTAACATCTCCCAAATTGACTCGAGCAATGGCTTTGCTACTGTGTGGGTGGTTTTGAACTTTCCTTGGATGTTTCGTGTTGCCAGAGAATCCCACTCTCCAATTTTAAGGCTTGCCCTGTCCTTGGAGATGGAAAGTCTCAGGACTGCGAGTCTTCTGAAATAGTTCTCAGAAACTGGGCCAAGTGAATTTTTTCATTTATTTACTTCAGCTCAAACATTAAACAACACAGTTACTTGGTTTGGAGACACATGTAAAGATATTATGGAAAATCACATTTATAACCACACACATCTTACTCCAGCCTACAGGCTGGACCCTCACCTAATTTCACTGAGGGAGATCTTTGCTGGCAGAAGCAAGTATCTGTTTTCTCCAAAGGCCTCCGTTCAGCTCATCGTCTGTCCTCATTCCCCCACAAACTCCTTCCCATACTTTTCTCCAATTCATAACCTCAAAACTTGAGAAACCACATTATAATACTTTCTCAGAGGGGAACTCTCTACCTGCACTTAGTTTTATTAAAACCTGAATTTCTTGAGCATGACTAGCCAGAGTCTTCTACCAATGACTGTCCTGGCTCTTAGTTACTGATAGTTTGTTAACCAATTGTGAAAAAACCCTTTCCTCTGCACCCATCAGGCCAGCAATGTCGGTGCCTAACTTCCTTCTGCGCTGCAAAGCTCGCCTCATCTAAACATCCCATGCACAAGCAGCAATTTATACCGACAGCTAAGAGAGGCTGCGTGTAGTTCACTGTTAGCTCTCAAGAGAGGGTAAACACAACACTGACCAAGTAACTTCAGTGAAAACTCGCTGCAAAACCACTAAAGCACCTGGTCTAAAACCACTAAAGCACTACTAAAGTCTCTGAGACACAAGTCTAAGAAAGCAGGTGTATCGTATCTGCAGCCAACACACAGACACCGCAGACAATGAGGTATCTTAGTCATACTTTTGATTCTTAAATAGTCCATTAAAAACAAAGGGTCACCGTATCTTAGCAAAACACAAACACAAACCCTGCAAAGCTCCAGGGATCTCTGCATCAGGAACCGCAATCCCACCTGAAATCACAAAACACAGAGATGAAGAGCAAACACTGCAAAATCCTTTTGGATGCTGCCACCTCTTTCAGCCAGCCATGTGACAGTACAGAACACGGCAGGACACTGGCCCTCCCTCTACTCCCCAGGCGAGCCATGCACATCTGGCCAGCGCACAAATACCTGACGCACACATGCATCTGTCTATGAACCAGGGCTGTGTGTGAATTAGTTAATTAATAATTCCCTTTAGCAGTTTAAATGGCACAAACCACCTGCAATGAGCAAACCTGGCAAACACTGCAGAAAGGGAGTGCCCGCAAGGCAGCCGCAGCCCTTTGTGTACCACACCAAGGAGCTGCCACCTCCGCCCAGGTCTGTTTGTTGGCAGGGCTTGTGGCCTCGACTAGCAGCTTCTGAGATTTACTCTTTGCTGCAAGCCTCACTTCCTTGTCTCTCTCAGAGCAAAATTAAATACTGAAAAAGAGAAAAATCTATTACAAATCGCTTGCTGCAGACAACAACTGCAAGATCCCAATAATTACCTTCTTAAAAGCGGCTCAAATGCTTATCTTCTGACCAAATTCACAATACCAGCAGGTATCAGCAGTGTGCAGATGCCCTCTATCTGCAGAATCCCCCCCTCCCCACTTGAAGAACTAATGCTTAGGAAAAGAGAAAGTCCAACACCAAACAGCAACAAATTCTTTTAGAAAGCTCTTTTCTTTCAATCACATGAGATACCACAAAGGGCTGAGGACATCTGTGTAAAAATTACTGGGTTTTGGTTCAGTCACCAAGCATTTTTGTTTCAACTGTGCAAGCACTTGGTTCTCAGGATGACGTGATGGGAGACGTTTGGGGGAATTTTATATTTGTATACATTATCTGAATACATTCTCTAGACACTTCTGAGATGTAAACCACATTCTGATTTTCCACATTTTCATGAGAAGTGCTTAAGTGTTTCAAAACTCTTTTTTTTAACCAAAATAAGTAGTTTTGGTATCCAAAAAACTGTATTTTTTAAAATAACAGTAGTCTGAAAACATGTCTGCCAGCTGTAGGAATAAGCACTACCTGCAAGTTCCTAGATGCTTTCAAACCCTATCGAAGCCAATGAAGGCTAATTAAGGCTGACCCCCCCACTCCTTGGAGGCACCCAGTAGCTTGTATATTTGAGTCATAAAAGCTCAATAATAACAATCACATAGGTAATAATAATACCTAGCTTATATATAACACATTTCATTACACAGCACTACAGAAACAGCAAAGGGAAACAGGTGCATGGAGGGGAAGCAAAATGCCACGGTCTCTGAAGAAGTCAGCAGCAGAGCAAGGACTGATGCCCAACACAAGTCCCAGCCATATCTCCTGCATGGGACCAAGAGAGACATGAAAGGTACTTGCAAAACAGAGGGGTCAGAATGGTGAGAGGTACCCTAAGGAAGAAAATAAACCAGCCCCATTCCATCTTCGCCCTTCCCCAGTGCCGCTCGGACCCCCTGCACTCCTCTCAATAGGAGCTTTCACCAGGGAGCATCATACAATTTATTCCAAGCCAGAAATCAGGACTGTGTTAATGAAAGGATGCCATCCAGCTGTTCCACACGTGTACGCAATGCAGCTGTGATCTCAAAAGCAGAGGAAGGAATAAGTGAGAGTTTGTGTTTGTATATGGAGAGTGTATATGGGGAGTGATACCCTTCCTTGGCCAACACTCTGTATACATCCTCCTCAACCTGTCAGTTGCTTCTGATGCAACCATACACTTTGAAATCACATCCTCTTTT
Organism: Fulmarus glacialis; assembly: GCF_000690835.1. Classification (NCBI taxonomy): domain Eukaryota; kingdom Metazoa; phylum Chordata; class Aves; order Procellariiformes; family Procellariidae; genus Fulmarus; species Fulmarus glacialis. Next base: position 117,477 of record NW_009219967.1, read on the forward strand.
GGCTTATGCAACCCTCCTTTCACACCTCCAACCGTTCCTTTGTGTGATCTTCCTATCCTCCTCTACGCCCTCCCCATCTCCCCGAGCTTCCCAAGAGATCTATTCTTTCTTATTCTCCTTTCCACCTTACTTCCAGTCTCGGCCTCTATTGTTTGTTCATGACCCACAGCTCTGCCTCCACTCCAGGCTTACCTTTCTATCCACACTAGATCTTTGCATACCTTTCCAGTGCTCTTGCTGTACGTCTTGTGAATCAGCTGAAACTTCAACATGGCTAAAAGCACAGCTCCTAATTTTGTTTGGCCTAAAATCAAGACATTTTCTTGTCTCAGAACTTGCTCTGGGGTTTCACACAGAGGAAGCATCCTAGTTTTTCTACAATGTCTGTATGTTTATGCACTTTGCAATCTACCCATACTCTTTCAACTCCCTTTCTAGTCTTTTCCATTTTGATTCCTCTGAGCTACTCTTCTCGGGACTTCACAAATGGCATCTTCTCTTCCTCATACCCACTGAGAAGGCTGCCACAAAGGTCACTTTTGATTGCTTTAACCGAGTCCTGCAGCTGGTCACACTGCTGATGGATAACACTGCTGTTGGCAATTTTAACTGACTGTTTACCTACTCATTTAACCCTTTAACACAAAACCAGTCTATCTTACACATAAAAAGGAAGATATCCAAGAAGTCCATTCCGGATAGCATAGCTAACATAGTATCCATGACTGATTAAAACATGCCTAATTGGATTTGTTTACAGCTACTGTAATAGGTTGAATACATACACATCAGATAAATGGTTGATAACTATATCTCCTTTGAATGGGAATTCATCTCCCAAAACTACATGAAGAACAGTCAGTGCAAAGTCTGAGTGCCTAAATAGCAACTAAGAGCAGCAGTTTGTAGAGTTAGTGTCTTCCCAGCCCTGAGACAAATTAGACTCAAGCCCTTGCTGAATAATTGATCAAACTTTCTCAATGCACAATCAGAACAATCAGCAACAGATCATACAAATGGCAAGTGAACACAAGGCCTCCTTAATGACTACTTAACCCCACCGATCATGACGTCAACCTATCTAAGGCACATAAGAGGCTGCTTTTCAAAATAAAGCCGCCTGATGTTTTTAGATAACCTACCTTAATAATTATGACTACTCCTATTTACATAAGAGTCATCTCTACAGCTGAGCAGCACCATGGAAGGACTTAACCAGGCCAGATGGTACACACTTGTTTTCCACGTGCATGGGAACCAAAAGAACACTTCAAGAAAGTAACATGCAATAAACGTTACAGACTACTGCAGATGGGTCCCTCGGGAAGTGCTGGCATCATTATTTAGAGCAAAGGCAAGCCACAGTGCTTCATTTTACAAACCCTGACTCAGCTCACAGCGCTCTCACTGCCGCAGTGCTTCCAGCACGGGGCCCCAGCGCATCCACAGATGCACCACCACACTCAAGACTTCCTCCTTAATTGCCTGTCTGCACTGAACGGGACCCATTTCACAGTGACCTAAGCATACTAAATCAGTGCTACAGCCATTATCAGCAAGGCTCTGGGGCCAGATTTGATTTAAGGTGTCCTACATGTTCAAAAATGTTTGGTTTGGTACCTCACTTGTGTCTTCAAACTTCTAAAAATATTTTTTAAAAGCCTGGCTCTGGGGTCCACAAGCGCAGTGGCCCTTTAGCTTTTATTTTGTTAAAGAAGGAATGCTGCCTACACCCCTGCAACTGCATCCCAGCTCTTCAGCTGAAGCACTCCCCATCCCCTCCTAGAGGATATAAAGTTGCCTGTCTTTGAGAATAATAATGCCCAAAACAAACTCTCCTCAGAGGCAGTGTCCCTGCAGAATACCCTCCACTTGAATCAAAACAGGAAGGAAACAGATTGTAAATGTTCTCCAATTTATTTTGCAAGCCATTTTGAAGTCTGACTATGTATTTGAATGTTTTCTCATGAGGGCAGGTGCATAAGCACAAATACAAGCTCTTTATAAAAGTAACTGTGTTTCACATATTTGGAAAAGAACGTACAATTGCAATCAGTATTTTCCACAAAGCATGCATTTTTCAAGATTTGCTTTCAACACAGCCAGATGTGATGCAGGTCTATGACCAGTAAGAATTAAAATGTCAAAATGAAACAAGAGAGGTAACATACAAAATAATAATAATAAAAAAAGAATCTAACAGCTCTTATTATTTTCTAATAGCAGGTTTTTCCATACGCACCAGTGTGGCAGTACTCAAGAAAGCCTTCCACAGTTATATGCAATTTTACAGTCAGGCGTCAAGCACACAGGTGCAGGAGGAAATTTCCTAGGGCAACCGGCTCACAAGGGCAGCTGAGTGACGGCCTGAGGCAAGAGACCCCAACCACCTCAGCTTATCGTCAGAACAACTCAGGACCACACGTTACAGGAGACAGAGCTCACTCTGCTATGATGCCCTGAGAAAACACACTACTGAGGGATCATCCTTGCCAAAAAATGGAGTTTTAGCTGCACCTGAGAGACGCTGAGCTGCAATAGGTACATATCTTCCCAGACTGCACATCAGGGATGCTAATGCCTAACACCACCATAAAAATTCAAGACCCACATCTTCATGCCATCCAGAAAGACATGGAAAGCTAATCAACAAGACTCTGGATTGCTTTTGGCAGTTCATTCACTTATTTCTTTAAAGAAGCATCTACCAGTCTTGCCTGTATTTTCATATTAACGAGGATCTTAAGAGCCAAAAGCACAAGAGTATCCTCCTCTGGATTGCTATACCAGAGCCGCATCCCCTTCCTAGCATCTTCTTTAAGGGGAATAATTCACTCAGGATTCAGTTATTGTGCCTGGGATCTTATTATTGCACTAGTAAGTATTAGTGCCACATTACATCATCATGATACCCATGTACATGAAGTGATACAAATACATAGGTATAAATTGTTTAACTAAGAGCTTGTTCAAACAACCAACAGACCTTCAGCAGAGTCAAGTTGCCTTTGGGTGCAACACAGCCAGCACACTCATCCACACAATAAACTTGCTGATGTGAAATGTGGTTAAGCCCCAATGCCACAGACGTGTCATAGAGAACTTGGGCATAACGCTGCTGGTTTCTCTACACTTCCTAAGCCAGGAAAAACAAAACCCAGATAAAATAACTTGAACTTTCAAATGAAAGCCAATATATTTCCAGTATTTAAAAACTACTCTGGACAGTCACATGTATATCCCCTCTTTTAAGTATATTCTCTTTGGAGGTTTTTAATTTAAAAATGTACAGAATGTACTTAATACTGCGAGGATACCATAGAATCATAGAATCGTTTAGTTTGGA
>NW_009219968.1:0-66714 GCF_000690835.1 Fulmarus glacialis
ACCTTAATGATTCTATGATTCTAAGTCTTCTCACCTGATTGTTGACTAACACTGTGTAGCCCAACTTAACCTCCCACAGAAGTAGTATGTAAATCTCCAGGAATAGTATCTTTCCAATGTCTTTTTTTTTCTTTTCACAGTCTTTGGATATAGTCTCTGATTAGTTTTAACGCTCATTCATATTTTAAAATGATTTGATTAAAAGTTTCATGAATTTTGCTTGCACTTTGGTTAACCATTTCCATACTTAGCAGTCCTGATCAGGCTGTTCGTTCACTTTGTATTCAGTCCTGCAGTCAAGGGAATTGACTTCCATACTGCTCTGCATGGATCTATGGCACAGATTGCCACAAAGTGTAGGATATTATTTTTATTTCTTAACTAGATGAACATAACCCTCCTAATCAGATTCCTATGTGAGTGATCATGTATAGAAAGTTAAGATTTGCTTTCCTAAGCATTCAGAGAAAATATTATAAAACTCAATTTCAATGGTATTTGTAGAAAGCAAAGGTATCATGGATGCTAATATAACTGGAGCAGATTTATGTTTAAATTTGAATGAATATTCTTATGGCATTTCTTTATTTCTTGAGTCTATGGACAAAAACTGATTCATGTAGTGAAAATTATTAATTCCACAGGTAGATTTGACTCTTGAGCTGAAAATAAAATGAAATATACTGTGGAAAAATGCAAACTAATATATATAAGAACAAAACCTATCTACAGCATGCTCCAAATTGGGAGGGATATAGCAAGAAATGATGTAGTAAAAAGACTTGGGACTGATTGTTCTTATAAAATTAGCTTTGATCTGCAATGTGGTATCACAGGAAGAAAGGCTAGCACAGTTTGGGGCTGCATTCATTGGAATGTGTCCTGGAGCAAATAAACCATAGATTGGGTCTTCCTTTAACTCCTGGGTTTTTAATGCCATCTATTTTTCCCCAGATTAGCTGCCCTCAGTCTTTCATATTGGTATCTTGGGGCCTTGATATCTCCACATGTATCCTCATGTACTTGTGTTTGGGATATCTTGTAAAGATATCAGTGACCTGAAAAATACTGATAACAGAGAAATGGACTGGAAGGACTGCTGTATGGAGGTAAACATAAGACATTCTGGTAAATATTACATGCTTAGCAGGATACCAGCTAAGGAGCAAAATAATGCAAAATAATGTAATTGATGTATGTAGAAGAAAAACAAGGATTCAGTCACACCATAGAAGCTATGATATAATTAGGAGCAATAGAATGAACATTAAAAAACCCCAACTAATTTAAATATTAGGGAAAATATTCTGGATTGCCTTTAGCCTTTCAAATAACATCCCAAGTGAGGTTGTGGGGGACTCTTGAAAATTGTTCCTATAGGTATTAATTAAAGAACCAACAAATCTGCAATAGACAGCAATCTTATCTCTCCTGGAGGGATTGCCCAAACGATCTGTGCAATATTTTGTCTCTACCACCTCTGACTTATGCAGACGAAAGAGCAAAAGCAGTAGCAATGTCTCCAAAGCAGGTAACCTGGCTGTCGGTGAAACATCGAGTCAGCCAGCCCTGCAGATGCCAAATGGAAAAGGGCAAAGAAAAGAGGCATCCGGAGGGGAGAAGAGCAGGAGGTACAAATGCAGTGCTCTTCTAAGAGGTGTGTCAAGGAAAGAGAATGCACAATGGAGCAGCGGTTTTTACAAGGGAAGGAGCAATGAGAGGAAAAGTGACAGAAACCTGCTTGGGAGTAAATGAGCAAACATGTGCTCCCATAGCTGTCCCCACCAACGCTGCCTGGAAGCCCCTGGGCAGCAGGCATAGGGGACTGAGCCCTGACGACCCCCCCTCCCTCCACACCCCCCCGCGGCTCCTGCTCCTGTCCGCTCCCTCGCTTAATCCATCCCTTCTCGCAGAAGTGAATCACAGATGTAGGAGACCTTTTTTTTACTCTTAGTCATCCTGCTGCTAAGCTTGCCCCTGGGGAGTGTATTGCCAAGAAAGTTTCCACAGGGCTGGGGTGGTGGGGTCGGGCTGTCCAGGGTGTCCCCCACTCCCTGGGGGGCCAAGCCGGGGCCCTGCCACAGCCCCCAGGTGCTCACCCGAGCCCGGCAGCCGCTCCCTGCAAGCCCAGTGGCCCCACAGCAGCCTCACCCTGCCAGGGCAGCACTGGCTGGGCCCTGGAGGCAGTGACAGAAAGACTGATTTGACAGGAAAAAACAGGAGGATTTGGTGGAATTGAGAGAAATTTTTTCTGCCCCAAATAAACAAAGCTGAAGGCAGAAAGTTTCCAGTCAAAAAGGTGATGGTGGGTGCCCTGGGCAGGGCTGCCCAGGCCGGCCATAGTTGCTGGCCCATGCCTGAGGCACAGCAACACATCGCAGGCCTGGCCCAGTGCCTCCTGCAGCGGTATGTTCTTTTCTGTGAGCTGTATTTTAACTGCCAGTGGGTGAATTTCTTTGGTTTGGGGTTAACAAGCACAGTGTGCACTTTTGTTACAAAGCTGTTGGGGGGCAGGAGGGTGTTTCCCTCCAAAACCCACTGCCCGCCATTTCGGAAGGTTCTGTCCACGCTACCGACAAGGTGCGAAACACAAAGAAAAGGTAAGCGGTGATTTCATCTGCACAAAGCATCTGTTTTTCCCAAGCCCAGTGATTCTTTTTTTTCTTTTTTTTCTTTTGAAACAATAATGGCTGTTTTGGAGATTGTATTAATGCCACAAAACTGACCCAACTCATGGAAATCTTGCAGCAGCCCTATAGCAAAACAAACGGCAGCGCTTGGGAGCAAATGGCGTTCAGCAAAGTGCTTGGGTATTAACCAAAGGTAAAGCAAGTTGCTTTCCTTCCCCTGTTTCAGCTATTTTTGCTGAGTGGGTGCATGGGCTGCCGTGGAGGAGCGCTGGACCCCCATATCCCTCTGGGGCTGCCCGTCCGCCTCTGCTGGGACGCCAGGTCTTTCCAAGCAGCGGGTGCCTCTCCTCAGGCTGGGGGGACTTGCTCTTGTTTATGTTCCTCCTAGGATTTGATGAGATCAGTGTTGAAAGTGAAGAGCTATTTTACAGACATGCATACAGAATGTATCCATGGATATATGTGTGCGTGTATTTGAGGGAGTCAAGCTGAGAGGAGTGAGGATAAAAGGTGTTTTCCGAGTGTGTAACAGTAAATCCAACAAATATATTCCCAAATGTTATGTTAGGTAAAAATCACCAGCTAAAGTAGTCATTGTGTCAACTGCTGGTTGATGTGCGCTTCGGGTTTCAGTGTTCCCAATATCATTGTAAAGGAAAATGTCCGTTTAGCCAGAAACTGCATGCAGCAGCTAAGGTGGCTACTCTGATTCCCTGTCTGTGTGTCGCATGTTCACTTCTGTCTCAGCAAATACAGAAAGCTGCAAGATGTCTGTCTCATAACATGCAGGAAATCTTTTTCCTGTTTAGAACTGGTATTTTTCTCTCCCTTAAGAAACACCAGGTCCAACTCCTGGCTCGCATATTGCAGGAACTCCAGTGACTGGGGAAGGGATTGCTGTTTGTGTATGCAGACAAGCCTGCTCATGTAAATTACTTGAGACTGCAAGAGGATAAGTATCATTTTGTGTAATAAACAAATGGTTCATTTTGTGAAATGATAAGCCCATATTTTCCTATTTGTTCAAGACTATTTTTTTGCAAAAATCTATGTGATTTAATCTAATTTTAACAATATGTAAAGGAATTTGAAATGTAGCACTCACCATTGTTTGGAAGTGCACAGAAAATTGCAGCTGTTGGTTTACTGCTTGATTAACATTGTAGCTCCTTAATTTTTTCAATTTTTTTAATGGTCTATTTGATGTATCTTTACTTGTGTGCGGGTAACTTAAGCGTTATACTGTTTTCTTGTACCAGAGCTCCTGTTAAGTGGATGAATAATACAAAAATGCTACTACTAATGCAACACTTTTTTTTTTTTCTGCAAAATTTTATTCTGAAAGATGGATTCCTATTGATATCGCTTTCCCTTGTAATCACATTGGCAAGCATTCGAAGGTGTGATGGGAAAGCTTTTAAACATGTGAATGCTCCAATTGACTATGAGTATCAGTAGTGGAAGTGCTTTTGAGGTCATGCAACGATAAATCAGCAGTAGTACAAGGCAACTTTTCTGACCAGGCAGCAACTAATTAATGTTACTTGTCCAATGAGAAATAACTTTCCACAGCAACTGATAGGAATCAACCCATAATGTTAAATCAAAGAATTCTGGGAGTTTGCCAAGCAAGTGAAGATCACACACTCTACAGATATTTTGCAACAGAAAAAAAGATTCAATTTCTTGGATAAATTACCTTTGTGGATTGTTCATCTAGCTCTCATCAGAGCAGGTGCTCTAGGTTTCCTCTCTTGATATTCCCCAGAAGAAATTTGCTTTGTTTTTTCCTACCTGATTGCTATATTCCTTTAGAGGATATTTATTGTTAAGCCACGGCCTCTGTTATTTCCTTTGCTGCCTGAGCTTAGTCAGAACTCTGTGCCTCAGACATGCAATAAAGCCCAGTAGCAGAGGAAATAACAGTGCGGTTAACCTCCTTAACATTGATAATAAATAAGCGCTAATAAGATATGTACCAGGGTAGCAATTGCCCTGACATAATGAAATGCACTAGTTTAAATAAGTGGTAGCTGGTGTCATCGTGCTTTTCAGTAAGGAACCTATGCAGGCACTATATTTTCTGGGTAATTTATGTGTCAGATTTTCTAGGCAGCTCAGCTGCTGTTAAGACATTTAGTCCAAGTGGCCCAGTTTTCATAAATTCTTGACACCAAGCAAATCCCTTTGTTTTTACAGGTGCCTATCTCAGATCCAAGATGTTTCTTTAAAAATATTACCTCAGTTGGGGGTGCTGAGCATTCTTGGAAATCTGGTCTCTGCCTCCTCCCTCTTTGTTTAAACTGCATTTCACTGGATTAAAGCCAGCTCGATTGAGAATTTTGCTTTCCAGTCGCTACCCTGGCTTTTAATTGAACACGATATCTCTGCTATCAATTTATGTCCCTGCAGATCAAATAGCTCTCTTCATCTCACCCTACTGACAAGCTATCATGACAACTCGGTGGTGAATATACACATTCTGGAACTGGAGGGGAGGTTTGCTTTATTGTAAAGCAATTCTTCAGGGTGGCTTAGTGACATGTTTCGAAGGAAAGACTAAGGTTCTCTTTGCAGCAGGCATAAACCAGGAAAATGCAACATGTACACCCCATGCTCCCCCCCCCCCCCTTTGACTATCTCACAGCTTGGGCACTGCTTAGAACAACTCATGTGCTGTAATTGAATTTCAATACCTACCAAAAAAAAATGATAGTACTGAATAACCAGGAGATGTTTATAAGTACCAATATTAATTAGACAATCATAGTCTATAAAAGCCACGTGAGGATATGATTTGTGAATTGTAACTAAGTCTGAGTGATTGTGCTAATTTATTACGGTTTGGAAACAGAAATGTAAATTTGTAAGCCTTGTGCCTCATTATTATGATTATTATTTTTTTTACTCCACCGTTCGCCTGACACTTATTGTGTTACTAAGGACAAGAATAATAATACCAGAAAATGGTCATGTTTTATCTCTGTAATATTGCTGGCAAATTGAGACGGCATGGTAGCAAAATCGTAGAGGAAGTTTTCTCTGAAGTGCCCATGTCTTTGGTTTATGGAACTTGTCAGATTTTCGTCATTGTTTGATTGCAAAAAAACATCTGTTCCTGCTTTTGAGAAATATTTGTAGCAGTTTTACAGCAGGATTTAATTACTGCCAGTGAATGATGGTTGGGTGCCATACAGTACTAACAGATTTTTATCTATACCCCTTTATATCTATGAAGTGTAAATGACAAATAGGAACACTATTTAACTGTGGCTTTAGTAACAAAGGCTATTTGCTGAAGAACTATGTGGCGAGAGAGTTCAAACAATGGGCAATGCTCGAAGGATTTGGTTTCAGAGTTGCTCACAGAGTGATGTGATTTGTTTCTTCTTGAGCTCCGTAGCAGAATGCAGCTCGCTAAATCCTAAAACTGTGTTAGCCACAGGAGAATATCTAATATGAACCTTGAGTGAATCTGAGATACTGAAAACCTTCCAGGCAGCTGCAGTTATTGTTGCTTACGCTTTTTTAAAGTGCTGATCACTGTTGGCTCTGAATGCTAGGTTTTTGATGGAGCTTTGTTTTAATAAATGATTTTGTTAGGTTTTAGTCATCCCTCTGTTCTTTGGGAAACATCTCCTTAGACATCTATATTATTGTGAAGATACAATCTGATTTTTATAGTGTTCAGAAAGGGGGACATCTCACTTATCTAGACATATCAATGCATAAATATGACTGATAGCATTTAATGATAACAATTTCTCTGGTAATTAGAGAGAAGCACAATACCTGAGGCAGCAATAATGCCAGCTTTGGCTCCCTGCCTTTTCTCCAAAAGCTTACACCATTCTGATTTTTGAAAACCTGCTTTCTTCCTGTTCTACTAGAAGAATAAGCCTTTTCCCACATCGGATGACTTTCCTCATTTGAGTTGTCCTTGAATTCTCTGAACTCTTCATCCTTGTCAATTGTATTAGCTCTGGAGAGAGAACCAACAGCAGGTCCTGCATTACCTTACATGGTGTGCATCTTCAGCTGAATAGCAAAGAGGATGGCTTTGCAGGCATAAAGCCCGGGGTTGTCACAGATGTTAGTGAAGTTCCAGTTTGGCCTGGGGAATCTTTCTACTGTAGCTCCCTGTTCTGCTCACGCCCTTTTTGTACAGTATTTGCATGAGAAAGAAAGAGCCCAGCTTGGCTGGCAGGGGCAGGCCTGGGAATTTGTGGAGAAACTCTTCAGTGCTTATATATGGGACATTATATATGGAAATCATGATGTTATTATAACTTATAAGAAACATTTATATTAGGGTGGCACCCACATGTTCTGCTCTACATTTATGTATGCAAATAAATGACAAAGCATTTGCAGTTTGCAACTGAGAAACATTTTTTTTTTCTTTAATCTGAGTCCTCGTTCTGTTCTTGCAATGATCTAGCTGTGGCAAAGGTTCAGACTGTGGTATTTGAAAATAGTTTCAAGCACCTTCGATGTTTTTCAGCAATACTGACATGCCTGCACAGGCAAACAGACATAGCCTGGACTCTATACCAGCAAAAAAGTGCGTTTGCCAGTTTATCTTGTGCATAGTTCTGGGATTGAAACAACCTATAGCCCTAGGGATATCTTACATTGTGGTTGTATGAGGTTTTTCTCAGCACAGAAACTTAGAACCCCAGCAAATACTGTTAAGCAAAAGCTTCATGTGTCAACCTCTATTTTCCTTAAAATTTTTTGGAATTCAAAAAACAGTCATCCTGCCCTTTCGCTTGCTTTTGGCTGCTAATGTTTTGCAGAAAGTTTGGTGATGGATTACTTTGTCTAGGTGTTTGTTACATACTGACATGTTATAACGTACACAGGGTTAATGCTATGAGCTTCAGAGAGACTGAGAAATCCTCCTTCAGCTTTCTCCTGAGCCCTAGGAACTCATTTCACATCTCATTCATTAGACAAACTAGCTGATCTGAAAACAGCATGCAAAACACTCCAGATTACTCTGATGCAAAAGTTTAGTAACCTATTCCCCTGAGGAGTGCCAATAATTCAACCTTTAAACCTCAAAGAAAACCTGATTTTGAGGGTCCAATTTACGATGGCTTGAAAATGAATGTAGGGCAGCATTTTGTTAGTTTAAGATGGCAGGCCTGCCCCCTCACCTGTAATCTCTAAAGATTACCGGCTCCTACTACACTCACAGCACTGACAATGCACTGTTCATAGCATACTGGCCTGGGGCAGATTCGTAACAACTCACATTTCTGCTCAAGGTATATAATTTCATTGCTTTGACACAGGCAGTATTTATAATAGCAAAGGATGACGTTTTTGCCCTATCTCAAATGAGTGACAATTCTCGTATTCTCTCTTCCCCCCCCGGTTGAGCCTGTTGCTGTCAATTCTAATGTGATTTTCAGTCTCGCATATATCTATTTGCAAAGGTAAATGAGACATTTCCTTGTATGGATGTAGGTGACTGATGAGGAGGTTTACTAAGGTGGTGTTCAGTGTAAACACCCTGAATTCAGATGGTTATACAAAATGTGAGGCACTGTCAATTCTCAAAGTTGACTGGAAATTTTTTGATAGCATATTTTCCTACTTGGTCTCTGGAACTTCACTCAGGAATTAATTAGGAAATTCCTAGTTTCTGAAGTAAGAGGAGACCTCCTTTAAGGTGTACCTGGTATCATGCTGATGTAGGTCAGAGCACCCGAACTCGCAATTTTGGCATCAAGATTACCATTTAAGTTTGAGTGATACTGCATCTGAAAAGATTTGTACATGGGGAAATGTACTGGAAACTTATTCAAATGTGAAGAGTTCAAGGACCTAAGTGACTGAGAAACGAAACCATTCCTTTGGTAATGTCTTCTAATGACTTAATTAGTTTCTGTACTTAAAAATAGGCATTTTAGTTCTATCTGAATTAACTGAATTACTAATTTCTAGCTGTTGCATTTCACTATGACTTTTTTCTACTGTTATTACCACTAGATCTTTTTTCCCTGTAGGTGCTAGCTCGGGTGTGTCTATGCGTGCTTCAAACTCATACCTGTTTGTCATGTAGACAGACACTGTTTCCTCTCTGAAGAGGTACCCATCTCAGTAAGCAAACCCAGTATAAGGCTGGTGGGGATCCAGGTGCAGAGAGGTTAGTGACAGCACAGGTATATCTGTAAAAGCCTGGAGCCAAACCAAGCTCCATGCTCTCACCCTGAGAGCTCTAGGCATTGCTTTTGGCCAAGTCATTTTGATCTGTTCCTAACATAGCGGTCTTTTACAGATGAGATTATTCTCTGTGAAACCCTGCACAGTAAAAGACTCCTTTCGGTACCCATAACAACATAGGTTTAGGAAAATGCCAGCAGTAATAGATTTTATTCTGCATTCTCTAAATGGGCCAAACTCTCCCTTTGATTTTAATAGCTCTTTTGCCTGAGTAATTGTTGTGTGAGCAGGTCATGATTGAAACGGCCTAATCCCCATTTACAGGAAATGTGTATGAAATAGAATAGAAATATCCAGAGAATGCGGCCAAGTGATCATTGCATGTGTGGTAAAAAGGGTTCGAGTGTGGTGGAAGATAATTTTAGCTTTAAAGGTAAAGCTATCACACTGAATTCCTTGCCTCTCCTTTTCATTTCCTTCCACCATTGCCTCTGCTGCTTCTTACAGGTCTTTTTCTTCCTTTTCTTGTCAAGTTTGTTCAGGGACTTGGAAGCTGAATGGTGATTCTGCCTACAGCTCTGTCCAGCTCAGATTATGATTCTGAGCTGGTCAAAAGTAGTTACACAAATTCCTAAATACACTAAGCAATTTCCTCATCTAATTAGAAAAATAACCCAAAAACCAAACTAGCCAAGAATCTCAGGTCCCCTTAGTGTCACCCAAAGTCCTTGTCTTCTCCAACAGAATGAAAGAAAGATTTAAAAAGTATGGTAAGTGACCTTTTACCCCTTTGGTCCCTCAAGTTAATCAAATCCTCTTAAGATTCTTGAGGTTTTTTTGTTGTTGTTTTCTTTTTTTTTGGCGGGGGGCATTTGAACCAATATTCCTATTAGAGCAAACAATGTAATGTTCTTGACCAAAGTGACAGATAACATTAGCAGATGTCTAGTATTCAACAGCCTCATCCTGCACTTGCAAGAACTAGATGTATTGGTAAAAAACTCTCCTTGGTTCTGTGATAAAAGATGGCACTTGTATCAACCAAGGAAGCACTTAGCCAACTGAAGATAATGCTGTAGCTGAAGGATTTTCCCTCTGAAATTCTTGCTGCAGAAAAAAGTACATTAAGATAAATATTCTGATGTGGGATGCACATAAGGAGGCCTCTGTCTTTGTTGAACAATGTCATTAGATTAAAAAAATAGAAACACACAGTGCAGTCTGCCCACGGTTACTCCAGTGTAAATCTGGTATCCTTCACCTGTTGTACAGAGAACCATTCCAGCTTTTTACCAAGGCACATGACAGGAGAGTTTGCCTCCTGATTCCTTAGTATTACTTTGAAAGGATTTTTTTATGCCTATATATTTATTGCAAGAAACAGCTCATTTATTCCCTTGAAGACTATGATTTGAAGTTAGGGCAATCAAACTCCAAGCTACTGATTTGAGTCCAGGTATAACATAGATACTTTGGTGTGTGACCTGTGTATGAACTTGAAGGAAAGAAAGGGAGGAGGGGGAGAAATGCGCAAGAGAGAGATGGTTAAGGGAGGAGATGATCATGTAAATGGAGTAACCTTGCTTGATCATCATGAGAGAACAAATTCTCCAGGGGCCAAAGGATTACTATGTCTACAAAGGTCCAATAAAGGGGAAGGCTGAGCTACTCATAGTGGCATCATAGCTGTAATTCTCAAGCCATAATAAAACTCTGGTATGTTATTAATTCAGCTGTTCTGGTTGCTGTAGAGATGATATTCGAGTACTGCCATTAATTTATCTTTTTACCCACTAATATATTATTTTCTACAGGGATTCATTGTTTTAACCCTCAAAGTGAATTAGCCTGTGGCATATTTCAAAGGTTTCCACCCAATTAAATCAGTCCAAGGACATCCACATTGCATCAGAGCCACTAGCATTACATTAGCAAAGATAAAAACCCCAGTCAAGGGGGTAGGATATCTTTAATGGGACTTTATCACTGAGACTTGAAGTTATATATATGAGAAGCAAAATGTGCTTGGCTATTCCCACAGAGATCATGCACTCTAAAATTGCCTTAAAACGCACAATCACTAACAGCAGTATTTGTCACACTCATTGCTCATTAGTTCAGACCAGAAAATTACTTCTGAATAAATGCTGATTTGCCACAGAAAATATATAAAGCAGTAACACGTAACTAAAAATGATCATCAAACTCCAGCTTTGCTGGGACTTGTTTTTTACACTTGTGGGTGATGAAGGGTTTTTAGCTAAAAAGAAAATGAGCATGCATAGTGCTGATAGAGAGAATGGGAAAAAGCAGAGAGGAATGAATATGATATGAGAACTAGCTGAGCAGGAGCTAAGCAGCTTTGGTGGACCTGAGCTCTTCTGGGGTCTCAGCACCATGTTCTGCAGAATATGTATGTTCTGCACCTATATTGTTCATGCTTTTGCTTTGTCTACCGTATCCAGGCTTCCTGTTGCTCTGGATTATGGAGAGCTGTCTGTGTACAGCCTTACCACTTAATTTTTCTGTTCCCTGAACAGCAGGCTGGAGAAGATAGCAGATAGAAATAGCCATCCCAGATCAAACACTCTTCTTTTCTCCCCTGCACTCTGGGTGGAGTAAGAACAATGGTGTGTTTAATTTTTGCTTATTATTACTTGCAGAAACTGGGATGAGAGTAGGTGTGAGCTTTGTATACCTACACTATTTGAATGTCTGCCCCCAGATTCTTAGTATACCTGTCTCAGTCTCCTACAGTTCAAGTACTTACAACTAGTGGTGGTTTATGCGGAATACTGCCTATTCTTATTGGCACAGTTTGTTCTAGAAATTAAGGAAAAACATTTCAGACTATCATTTGTTTTCATGGTATTAGTACCTGTTGTTATGACACGGCCATTTACAAGGATCTGACACTTCTCAGATGCAGAATTCACTGGTATAAAGACAGAACAGATTTTTACTAGGTATTATACCACACAAGGGAAGGCATTTAAAACACAAATAGACAACATGTAGCACATGTACTATTAAGCTTTTACAGGGCATTATTTCACTCAAGGGATGTTTGTGATGTGAAAAGAGAGAAAAACAACACAGGACACAGAGAGCAAGACAGATCTTTATAGGGAATTATCCCACACTGGGGAGGCTGCTATTGTGAACAGAGGAAAGAAAAACAAGGCAGGAGATAAAGACGAGAGATTTTGCTGGCTTTAACGTTTGCCTCTGTGTGATCTAAAGCAAAACTGGTAACACTGGATGAAGAATGCACACTGAAAAGCTCATCCTAAGATCTCATTTTATTTTCCTGTTTGTTAATTGGAAAGGTCGAACTTGGCAATTTTTTCACCCACAGATGTTGTTTCATGGATATTTTTTGTCTCAATCTATAGGATAAAATGGCCAGTGAGGGACTAGTGAATGTACTGAGAACAGTTCTTTTCAGAACTGAGGTTTTTCAAACACTGTGAAATAGAGCTATACAAAAAATAAAGACCAGAGGGCTTTTGCTGAAAAAGGGAGTTCAAGGAGAACAAAAATAGTTACTGAGTTAGGGTCAAAACAGGCAAATGGTTTCAGACAAAAGAAAGTACAGTTTCAAAATTGTGTTGTGAATTTAGATGTGACTAAGACAGCGTGTTCTCTAAAATGTCTTAAAATCAAAAGTTTATTTTAAGCTTGACACAAAATATTTTGATCTTAAATGGAATTTTTAATTTTGTCCGTGAGAACCTCATAAGCTACAATTTTAATTTTGAGTCATTCTGAATTAATTTTTTTTAAAACTTTACTTGTTCAGACACCAGTTGCAATCATGCAATTATTTGGGTACTGACACTAGTAAAGCCTCATTCCTTATGGAGTATAATCCTACAGTTTCCCACACAAGTATCTGATGTTGCTCTTCATTTGGTATCTGAGAAGCATGAATCCTTCCCATGGCTGGGCATTCATAAAGTTTCTGTGTATTCCCTGGTGTCTAATAAGGAGATACCATGATGTAGCCCCTCTCAGAATCAGGCCTCATGACATCCTTCTTTGCTCAACTTGACTGAAACCTGCAGGAAATGCTCTTTTGAGATATCCTTCTGCTATAACAAATTTAGTTGAAATGAGATGACTGTCATAAAAGCTACAACAGGGAACAGAGCAGACACAGCATGTTCCTATAGCCCTTTCTCCCAGAGCAAACCAGATAAAGTCTGATCGTTAAGTCAGCTTCACTGGGTAGCATTCCCAGTTATTCTCAATAGTTAAGAGAATAGTAGCAATAGGATAAAGAAATACTAAGGGTAGAAATGAGGAAGAAACTAGGAATGTGAAAAACATCCAGTGGGTGGGGAAAGAACAATTGTTATGATTTATGAGTTTTGGCTGGCACAAACTCACCAGTATGCAGTTGCTGTCCAGTGGTCGATCACAGAGTCTGTGGGGAGGTGCAGGTGTCTTAGGAGCCCTGTCAGAAAAGAGGCTGTCTGCCAGTGGGGACATAGGCCTGGCAAATAAGGTCACTGATGCACTGCCACAAAACCCAGAGTGACAAATAGCCTGCCCTGCATCCCTAACAGCTGCTGCATCCGTTTTTATGCATATAGAGCTGTATCTCTCTTAGCTGTAAAACAGGACTATTCGCTTGCTATATGCCATGCTGCATGCTACAAGTACAGCTGTAATATTGATTATAAGATGCTCAGTTATTATAGGAAAGAAGGTGATATAAACTGCTTTATATGACGCAGTAGACAATGTGAATATTTTAATAGGCTTTCCAGGTCATTCTGTAGCATTTAATAGGCTACTACGTCCTTGTGAGTCTACAATTAAAAAACCCAAGCAAAACAACAGGACCATACCCAAACAATCCAACCATATAAAAAGCAGAGCTCAGTTTCTCCTTTTAAATTCTGTGGTCTAACAAATAACTGTTTTGGTGCAATGTCATGGCTGATAAACTCTAGGAAGCTTTTTGAAAGAAAGGGCTATTGCGGAAACAACAGTTTTCTGAAAAAGAGGAGTGAAAGTCACAAGGATAGGAAAAGTTGACAATTAAAGTAAGATCAAAACAAAGGGAGGAGATACAGAAGGTGACTTTTTCAAAGAAGTTGGACAAAGCCCTCAATAGTTAAGAGAATAGTAGCAATAGGATAAAGAAATACTAAGGGTGGAAATGAGGAGGAAACTAGGAATGTGGAAAACATCCAGTGGGTGGAGAAAGAACAATTGTTATGATTTATGAGTTTTGGCTGGCACAAACTCACCAGTATGCAGTTGCCAGTTTCTAAGACTCCTGTGATTCAGTAACTTGTTTGCTTTTTCTTGGGTTTTGAGGGGAAAAATCCTCAAACCACCACAACTGCACCTTTAACAGTGTGGCTGATCAAAAGGGATTGGAATACAGTATATATAGAAATGAGCCAAGAACTGTATTTCAGTGTTTATTTTTATCAACATACTGCCCAAGTGTTTTTGTGTTGCTGATCAAGAATGTTTCTGTTCAGGGCATGTTAATGTGCATACATATCATTTGTTCTGCTCTAAATGAATCTTGTTTGTCTTTAAGTATTATTTCTTTTTTTTTTTCTTTTTTTTTTTTTTTTTTTCCCCTGCGATCCATGCATAGATTCCAGGAAGAAGATGTACAATCTCTCTTCCTTCATACAGGCCAGTACAACTTGCTAAAGCAGGCTAGTCCTGAGAGATCATCAACCAAGAGAATATGCCATTGTCCTAGCTAACAAAATTAGGGGAAACAAGGAGCTGCATCTTGCATTATACCTTGTAAGTGGTACAATTTAAGCTTTGTCAGGATTTTTCTGGGGTCAAAGTCCAAGGGACTGCTGCTGACAAAGAGGAGCTCAGGGCCTGGGTGAGGACAATTAGAGCATTCCCACCTGACTTCGAGCTGCTACAGGGCAGACCATGCCTCCAACACTCATAAACCCAAACTGCTGAGTGCTTTGGCTTGAGTTCTTGTGGTGGTGCATTCCTCCCCCCTCTCTTTTCCTCTGGGCTATGATACAATCCCAGAACCTTCTGTTAAGCCTTAGCCATTGTGTATGAGTCGGGTGGTTAAGCGTCCCTTGGCAGTACCAAGCGCTCTTGCATGGCTAAGGTGGGGAACAACACTGATCATACCAGGGACACTAGCTACGTGTTCAGAGTAGGGAACAGAAACAGGAGATAATTTGTCATCTCTGACGGCTCTGAAGCATTCCCTACCTGGATCATAGCTCAAGTGGAGCAATACTATTGGTACCATGAAACAATACCATAATTACTACCCTGGACCACCTCGGATAGTAGCCAAAATGGAAATTTACTGATGACTAAAGTCGGTCATCTTGCAAACCTATAAGCAGCGGTACCAAGTGAGACCCTTTGAGCTCTCCTGGACTGCAGTGGGCTGCATCCAGAATGTCCTTCCGAGTGGGACGCCTCCCAGATTCCGCAAACTCGAATTTGCGATACTCAGAGGAACACCGGGATTTGGGCTGAAACACTCCTTGGGGCTCAACCCTTTGCCCATTGAGAAATGCAAAAGCATTTAACGTGAGTATTTCATGGGACTCGAGGGGAATTTTTAACAGGTATACCTTTACAAATTTAGCTAGCTTTAGGCCTTTCATTTAGCTTTGGTACCATATTGATATGCATATATATATATATGTATTGATTGATCTAGATCTGTTTGCGCGCTTATCTGTACAGTTACTAACAAGTATAATCTGTAGTTAAGTTGTTTCAGTATTTGTAGTAACTCGACTAATTCTTTGTATAGCTGCCAAATTGATTAATGCTTAAGTATTGTTGGACTCTAAGTTGCTGTTAAACACCCTTAACCTTTAGTCATAAATCGTTGCCCAGGTCTGAGACTAAGGGTAGATCCAGCTGCACCTAGGCTCTTCTCTGAGAAGGGGTTTAGAAAGCAAAGGGGTCTACTCTGAACCTCGTGACTCAAAGGAGGATTTTCTTATCCCCTTTTTGTATTAGACACAAACCATTGTCGAAGTCTGAGACTAAGATTGGGTCCAGTCGGATCTTTTCTGAATCTCGTGACTCAACAGGAGGATCCCCCCTTACCCTTTTATCCTCAATCTCTGTACAAATCATTCCAACACAGTTCTGATACGATTTTCCCCTGTGTATACTTAATCCATGTAATAAGTAATAGAGTGAACCTTGCCATTAAATTCTGTTAAGTCACGTTCCTATAAATTCTTTGCCAATACCTTTGCCAGTGATTCTTTACGTGGCCTTAAAACCACTCATTCGTGACAGTTCTGGAATGATACAAAATTAATTAATTGCAGAGCCTTCTCCTAACTATTCTGTTACTGACTTCCAAGTGTAAGTAGATATTTGTCAAATTTTGCAACTGAGTAAAGTATTCTTCTGAGTAGATACGTTGTCTGCAGTGGGACTACTTACAAAAGCACCTGCATTAATACTCTCATGGTCATGCTCTGTGAATTACATTTGCTCATGGGAATGACAGAGGTATGTGGCAGCCTTGTTTGCCTTCATCCATGTGCTTTCACCTCGAGACAGAGTGAGAGGCTGTCAGCAACCTCTGGGGGCAGCTGGAGGCAAACAGAAGAAAGACACTGGAAAAGTCGTGGTGGTGAAAGCCCCTAGAGTTTTCTTCTGCTGTTGCACAAAAGTGCTTTATGCTGGAAGGTGTGTTTGCTAGTGACAGTGAGATGTGTACAAAAGCTTTTGCCACTACATTGTCACATCTGTTGGTACATAACTTCTTCATTCAGCAATTGGTATTACTGCTGTCCTCAAATCCATGCTCTTTGTACCTAACACAGCTAGATTAAGACTCAAACATATTAGGCATAGCCCTAAAAAATCTGAAAGTCATGGCCCTAACAACCTTATTTTACCAAGAATGATTCTTCATGGTTGTGAAAAAATATTTCTGACGCAAGTCACAATGTGACTTAAGGATACCTGATGTCCAGCGACATCTTTCTGGGTCTGCTACCAGCAAAAACCAAGTTTTGGTTGTGTGAACCATTCACTGTAACAGGTGAATAAACTCTCTAAAGTGTTGTAAATTGTGGATCTGTTGTGTCCTTTTTCTTTGGTGAAGCAGATACAAGTAGTCTTTTACTCAAGATAACTTCATTCCTTTCTTGAGAGAGAGGGTGGAAGCTGCCCAGCCTCCCTCCCCTATTTTGACCTGCCCAGAAGAAAGTGGTACTCTGTACCTTGAGAAGCAGCGATTGTGAACTGTGTGACTGACCAGTACACCCCTGAAATGGAAGAAAGCTCAGAGGAGATGGGCCAGGGCAATGTGCCCATGAAGCTCAGGGAATAATGCAGGATATGACTGACCACAGCTGTTGCAATGAGCTGACTTTATCTCAGCACTAAAGGGGTCCGGAGGGTGGCCTTTGTTTTAGATAAACTCCCTGAGTTAATTAGAAGAGTGTGAATGTCACCCTGAGTTAGCCAGACCAGCATGGGGGAGTGAATATATTGCTCAGCCCAACATATAGTATAAAAACTGAAGAGAGCAACACCTTTGAGCTGGCTTCAACCCATGTATTCATTCCTGGCCATTGGGATGTTAAATATTAAGAGTGTGATGGTGAGCATATTCTAGAGACTAATAATGGGAATCACATTAGGATTGTGATTGAACTGTGTATTGCAATTGCTATATATTTTGCTACGTGTACCTTATGTTTACATTGTGTTATTCAATGTATTTTTTAATTACTCTACTAAATCAGAAATCCTGTATAACATCAGCTATCTTTAAATAAGTAAACTTGACATTAAACATTACACCCTCCAAGTATGGAATATCTAAAAGAACCTGGTCAGAGAATATTGGACTCTGGTGCCACCAGAGAAATGGGATATGGAAGAGACCCTCAGAATCTACGCTACACTGTGGCATACAATAATTATCCTGCCTGTTATATTATACTTCCTAACAGGTGTTATCTATGTCCAGATGAGATTGAGCTGAGTGACTTTTTGTGTGTGTGTGTGTGGTTTTATTTAGCCAATTCAGGATTTAGGCTTCTGGCTGTCATGCTGGTGGTGGGAGAGAGAGGAAAGAACTCATTTTAATATCTGAATTGTTGAGTTATGCTTTTCAGTTTGTGGCTTACTGGGTATTTGCATGTTCTCTTAGTGATTACAATAATTTTTCTACTCTGGTAGGAAGGCATTTTTTTGCATTGTTTTATTTTTCTGATTTTTTTCTTTTCCCTTCATTTCTGCTTACTGCTGGGCTCACAAGTAAATCTCCCTAAATAGCAAACGAGCACCTGAAAGTAACCTGTGAGCAAGGGAGAATAGGACTAGACTGTGTGCATGCTCCCCTTACTCACTTCTCTCCTGGATTCAGTGAAGAGGGGGCCTGCATCTCTTTATAGCACCAGTTCTCAGTACATCTGTTCAAGTGGAAAATCTGTGATCTAAAAGCAGGAGGCCATCTAATATTTCTTTTAACTTCCAGATTTTCTGTGCTTACAAATATCAATTACAAGGTTTGTGTAAATTACAAGGATGATGAACTTGGAGTAGCTAAAGTATGTTTAAAACGTCTGTACAGGGATAACAAGGAGATTGTGAAAATCTGCTCTAGGAAGTCTCAGAGACATTTCCAGATAATTAATGCAATGTGTGGAAACCTGAAATCAGCACTGTGTTGGTTTTTTTTTTTATAAACTAGTAATTTAGGAGTACATTACAGGAGCACATTAAATTAACCATTATTAGATGAGGAAATGTTAAGATTATTAAGATAATAAAACCCAATTAGTGTAGGTTTTTTGTGCATAACATGGGTCTCATATAGAAAACCTATTATATAGGAGGGACTACAAATATTTGGGGTATATTTCAGGCAGAAGCCAGGGCTTAATGGTCTTGATCTTTTTTTGCAGCAGGAAGAGAGCGCTTTATGAACAACATACTCTTTGAAACACAGTGATGTGATGCTAAGGATTGAAAAAGTTGTTACCCCAAGAGGATTTCAGGTAGCGTGTAAGAAGTTTGTCATTAGTTTTAAGTCCTTTGGGAGTAAGTTGTGGCATCTTGAAGAAGAATATAAATTTGTTTATTTGCTCATGTAATGATGGGAACAACTTGTCTGTTTGCTCATGTTAGAAATGTTTAGATATCATTCCTGGAAGGCTAATGCATCTGACTTTCTTCTGGCTAAGCAGTAAATTAGAACTATTTCCTTTGACATTAAAAGGTTGACATCACTATAAGGGTACTGGAAAGGAGATGAGAATCACTCCCAGTTGGTATCTCAGTAAAGGAGAACGTGATTCTGTGAAACTATTTATAGTGAGCAGTGGAAGATGTCGTTAATATCAAGGCAATGCATTTTCATAGCTGTACCAAGATTTTCAGACAGCTTGTATTCTCACATTGTTTTAATTTTTCTCCTGTGGCTGTGACAAATGATTAGAAGTTTATCACCACTTCAGACAGAAATTATACAAGGTCAATAATTTCCCCATTATAACTTTATGACACCAGATACCCTTGTAATCCTTGCATCACATTCATTTAGCTGTTTCCTGGGCTGTTATCTGAGTCACTGCTATTGATTCTTGTTGGTTAGTTTGTTGCTGTGTCCAAACCCATTTTTTCAGATTAGCCTCAAGCTGGAGCCAATTAAGGGGACCTTCATGACAAGTGTGTTTCCCATCTGGTAGTTTATTCAAATGATCTCTCTTCATTTACTAATCCCAAATGCCAGTTCTTCATATGACAAATTCTTGTCCTTCAGAATGACTTCCATCCCACAAAGCATAGCTGTCAACCTAAATTTTATTTGATTCTTCCATGTGATAGATCTCTTGGAGATGCTATATCTAGCCAACATGGTATGGCCTTCACTCACCTCCTATTACAGGAAGAAGTAGAAATAGTGTTTGTTTTGACATGACCTTTGGGCTCAAAATATGCTAACTTCAGCTTTGCACGGAAATGCATAATTGCACATCCTTTGTATGTATCAGGTTGCATGCCTGTTGTTGAGTCAGAGGCATTTCTATAGCATGTCTCACCTAACTGTCATTGGAAATGATCACATACCTTCTTTGGAAAGACTATAAGCAATATCTGTTGGTTTGGGTTTTTTCAAACTTTCCCAGGTTTTGTACATGTCAGGGCCCTGAGTGCACCAATAAGCCTTAATTGTCCTGACCAGCCTAACCTGAGACGTCCACCCCTCACTTGTGCATCCTGGAGCCTTATTTAAGCTTGAACCTGGGCCTTCACTCCTCGTCTGATCTGGAAGAGCAGGCTAGAGTGGCTGCATCATCAGGTAAAACTAAGGCAACAGGTCTGGTCTGTGGTCAGTGTGGGAAGTCTAAACAACAGGAATGGGAACACTATGACTTAGCTCAGGGCTGCGGGCCTAGGCCTGAGTTTAAATTATATTCCTGGATGTATGGGCAGAGGGCATTGGCACAGGTCCTGGGCAAGGCTGGCTGGGGCAGGTAGGATCTATCACTTGGGGCCCTGACTGTATGTAGTTAAAATGCATGTTCTTGTGAGTTTCTGTGGGGTTTAATATGTTAAAAGGGCATCTCTGTCAGCTCTAAAGTCAACCCAAGCAGGTGTGTTTCTAAGTTCCATTTTTTGCAGTGTCCGGTTTTGTCTTTTACTTTCAGCCAGATTATTTCAAAAAATGAATGTGACAGTTCAGGAAAAACCTGTGAGATTCACCTGGTTTTATCTGGAGAAAATGATTCAGTACAAAGCCATTAATCAACTTTTGTTTTATTTAAAAACTGGACCAAATTCTCTTGAATGTACTAATCTTATGTCCACCTTTGAGCAAACCGGGTCTGAGCTTCATGCTTGTAACAAAACCTGAAATGAGGCCAAGGCTCTCAGCATTTTGTTTCATTGCCGACATCTCGCAGCACACCATTACGTATCTGCGTATAGAATATCTATAGTAGTCATTAACGTGGGCTCATTACAGCCTGCCATCTGTAGTGGTGACAAAATGAGCTACATTATTGCCTCAAAATGCTGTGATCTCAAAACGATTTTGCCCTGCATCTTTCTCAAAGCATGTGCAAAGCAGTCAGGGAAATTAACGCTACAAGGAACTTTTCTTTCTTTGCATTTTCTGTTCTGTTGCTTTCACTCATTCCAAAACTTGCTGTAGTTTAAAATTCCTCTCCAGGTAAATATAAGGAGATGTGCTGATCCCTGTCTCTTCACAATTTTATTTTATTTGGAGTTTATCTTATTTTTTGCTTTTGGGTTTTTTTTGGCTGTGGGTGACATTTTATTGGCATCCTTTTTTAAGTGACGCTAAATGTTGCTCAGATGTTGAGTGAAGGGTGTACTATGTGCCTTTGGGTCAATACCACTCAGAAGAGAAAATACATTGTAAGTGCCTGCTCAGACACAAAACAATGCATTTGTTCAGAAAGGAAGAAGACATGAAAGAAAGGTAGGATAAGAATAAGGACAGTTTCTGGGCATAAACGGGTAACCTAATCTTGTAAGATTATGGAAGATTAGTGTTCTATCAAGGAGCAGAGAATTCCTTTTGGGGGAATAAAACCAATGGATTAAGCAGAGAGATACCTGTCTCTGGTTGTGCATAGCAACAGTGTTAAGGTTTTGCTTAACAGGGGAATTACACAAAGAGACAGCTTACACTTTCTTAAGTCTTCTATATTTGGCAGCATTGCAAGCCTCGACAAAATCCTGGATACCTCAGAGAAGTTTACATGCCCATTGGTCTGGGGGAGTGCCTCACTCTCTGTCGTAGTTTTACAAAGTTTTTTTACAAAAGTTTTAAATGCAAAATTTTTCCAAGCATTGTTCAGAAATGATGAGAGAAATAAACCCCAGAAAACTTCACCAGACCTACTAGTGTCCCAACCTCTCTCTCCTTCCATCTTCCTCCTTTCTTTCTGGGGGAAAAAAAATCCTAAATTTCTTATTTCTTCAGTTCTAGACTTTTTTTTAATTTTCTTTTTTTTAGGATTCAAATGCTCGTTTTTGTCCTTTTCTCACTGCTGTACTGTCGTGTTTGACTTTTCTCCAAGAAGATGCCTATCAGTCCTGGCAGCACTGCTGCTTTTCCTGAAAACTGCTCTGCACTTTGCTATCTCACTGCAATTTCTGCCTTATGGCTGACTCTAGCTGCAAGTTCAATACCCAAAGTTTTTGATGGCGCTGTGATAAATTGCAGAAAAGGTAAATTCACTTTGCTTGAGTACACAGGAAGAGGTTAAGCTTTGCCACAGTCGGAAACTGGTACAGTCCAATATCTATGCTAACGCATATCCCCATGGAAAAGTACCATGTTTTTATCAGCATAAGTGGCCCTATTTACTACTGCTGTTGCTATTTTTTCTTTTTTTCTTTTTTTTTAAAGACCTTTTAGATTGGTTTTCAAAACTTTATCTCAATAAAACTACAAATTAAGTGTAAGCTGTCCTTTGGCTATCATCTGGATATTGTAAACTCCCATGCTTCTAAGAAAAGTATTGAAGTTCTAAGGTCTCTTATAAAAAAAGCAGTTAAGTACTGTGTTATCCCTCATGGCTCTGCTTACCATACACTAACGAAGCACTGGGAATTGAATCAAAATATATATTGAATCTATGATTGCACTGCTTCCTGTGTACCTATCCCACAGTTTCTGGAAAACCTTATTGAGATACATGTGATTGGAAGATGTATTGGCAAAGGAGACAAAGTCAATGTGTAGGAAGCTTGAAAGGTGCCTACTTTTGAATGCAATTGGATCATATCCTACTTTAACAGCCTAGACTTCCCTGTAGAGGCTGTCAAGATCTGGATGTAGTAGATGCATCATTACCACAATGACCTTGATTTGATAAGGTTGACTTTTATTCATTATTATTTACATGAGAAATAACTGAGGCTTTAGGAATGCGTCTAGTAGTTAGTTCTGAAGACAACTAGAGTTGCCTTCCTTGGAGTGCTTGCTTCTCTCTGTTCACCACAAGCAATTTATTCAGAAGATGAAAGAAATTAAAAGGGACATGAAAAGCTAACTCAGAACTAATTTCAAACCTTTTAAGTAAAGCTTAAAGAGGGATTTATTTTAAAAATCTCCCCCCGCCCCGCTTCCTCTGGCAGGATTATAATGACAAACTGGAATGTATTTGTCAGTATAGTTAGTGGGGGGTGGCAAAGGCGAAGATACAGCTTGTGTGCTTGTGGGAAAGCACTGCAATCTTGTAGACATGGTGGGAGATGAGACAATTTTCTAAACTTCAAAACAAGCTAAATGTGGATCTTCCATATGACACTCATTCTTTGTGCTTCTAACAGAAGTGAGAGGTACCCCCCAGGCAGAGTAGTAACCAGATCCACTGACTTTTACTGTAGTCTGGATAATCTTTGTTGATTGACTATATGCTTTTAAAGTTTGTGTCTTTTTGACTGTATTGGAATGTCATTAAACCTGTCGCATTGTCTTGAATCTAGAGACAGCTAATGGCTGAATTGTTATGGGGGGATGTGATATGCTTTCAAGACAAATACATGCAACCATGCTGTCAATCTGTCCATCTTTCAGTTCTTAGTAGCTTTGGAACTCACTGGACATCTTCAGCCAAATTTGATAGAGGGATATTAGTTTCAAAGGTGTTACACAGCGCATATTGGTGGCTCAGAAGAGGCTATGTCCCTGTCGTCCCCGTCCCGTCCCCCCCACCCCCCCCAAAGTGGAGTGATTATAACTTGGCATCTTTGCCATTCTAGAAACAGCAGCCAGCTGGATAGTCATCACACATGCAACTTAAGTTTGACAGCAGCAACTACTAATCACTCTGGTTTAAAAAGTTGTCTATAACATCTTCAGTTTATAAGGATATATGGCTCTGGGAACTGAGAGAGAAGGCAGGAGTGATATGGAAAGGGTGTGGAGGAGAGGAGGAGCTGTTGAAGAATGGAGGACACAAATGGTAGGACACTTACTTTACTTAGCTGTGATACCCACAGGACAATTTGCTTAGCTTTTTTTACTTTCATTTGTTAAAAAAATGTGAAAAATTGCCTAAGGAATTATTATAAGCTAAAAAGAAGAAAGTAGTGCACTGCAAATGTCCATACTGGATAGTAACATCTTTAACAGCAAAGGCAGAGTTTGAATAGACTAAATTGCAGTAAAACCTGAAAGGAGGGATTAAATAGAGGATTACAGTATATAATTGAGATGAAACCAACATTCCCTCCTAAATTGGATAGTACAAGTGTGAAAACTGCTTATGGGGCTATTGATGGGAGTGCTTAGCCTTCTACAAATGCAAGTGTACAACAGAACACTTTTCGGTACAATGGTGAATGGTCTCAGTTGTGACAAGACGCTTACTTTTTTAAGTTAAGTTGCCATAACTACAGAATGCCCAGGAACCCAAGCTCTAGGGTTGTCTTTCCTTATAAGCCTGTACTGAGGCTGGCAAATTTTATACAGAACCAGGTTCTTACATGTTTGATGTAGTTCTTTGTGCAATGATAAACTGATGGCAAAGATGACAGATATCCAGGGAGGCTGAAGTGGTATTCATCTCTGTTCGCAGGCTTTCTGTGCCTGTGGGGAACCTTTAGCTGGGTTGAGGGATGCATGGTACAGGAAATTATTGTATTCACAGGCCTGTTGAACTGGTAGTTACATCTCCTCCAGTGACACAGAACCATTTATTAGATTTCTAGACAAGTGCCCAATATGTGACCCTGCTATCCATCAAAACTGGAAAAGCAAGAGGGTGGTAGGGAGGCAGCAAGTAAGTTCCCCTGCTTCTGTGCTGCCTGGTTTTGGAAGAGAGAAGAGCCCTGGCTTGCAAAGAGAGCACTGAAATCTTGCCTCTACCACAGACCTTGTGAATGCTTTGAGCAAGTTATACAGACTCTTTGTGCCTCCTGTTAGTACAGTAGAGATTATGCCACTGCTTTACCTCAAGAGTGTGGTGAGGGTAACTGCAATCAAGGGTTGCTGGGTGCTCAGCTGTTCTGATAGTAAGAG
Source organism: Fulmarus glacialis (assembly GCF_000690835.1). NCBI lineage: Eukaryota > Metazoa > Chordata > Aves > Procellariiformes > Procellariidae > Fulmarus > Fulmarus glacialis. The sequence goes on from NW_009219968.1 coordinate 24,817, forward strand.
CCAATTAATAGCCCAGATAGGTAGAACCTCTCAGCTGCTCTTAGGGAAAGTGAGGGGTGAAAGTTAGGAAGTAGCTTTCAGGCTTTTATGGTTTCATAGGAGAATTTTCTTTCTCTGATGGCATGGATAATGTCTTCTGTAAGAAAGGATAAATGAACTGGACTGCCATCACAGTTTACAGACTGGATTAACTATCCATTTAGTCATGATCACTGGCACTGCAAATCAAAGAATGGATGCCCTGGATAAAGCTATACAGAGAAATAAGGAAAAGAATCAATGACATTTCTTTCTGACCAAAACAAAAGAAATTTGGTGCAAAGATAAAGCATATAAAACAGAAAGAGAAAAGAAAACTAGAAACATCTTTATTTAAACTGTGATACTACTGTCATGCTTAATATGACTTCAGAAATATCTGAAGTAGTTTTTTGTTTGCTGGATCTAGCCTTGTGAATATATAAAAGAGAGTGATGGATGAAGAAACCCACTTGTTGCAAACCTCCAAGCTGACAAGAAAAGAGTAGGGAATATAGTTCAGACAAAGACTCTACATGCCAGTTCTGTCATCTACATTATTAATGTGCTGTTTTTGGTCCCTGTGGAGAGCTTAAACTGAACCAGAGACAGGATGTGCATCCAATGAACATTTCCTATTATACTGGATTCATAAAGGGTTTTTTTTAATAGTCTTGAAAGTTAACTCCCCTCTCCCCTTTATCTGTCTTCCCTTCCAGAGATGCCCCAAATGTTTGATTTGCCTTGAATTTGTTCCACCACCAGTCACCGAATGTTTTACTTGTACTGAAAGAAGAAAGAGAAAAGCCAGGCTCATGAGGAAAAGGTAGAGGCAAATGTGAATTATCAGAGCTATTGCTGGCTAAAGATTTGTGAATAGTTTGGGAATTTCTTTTGAAGAAAGAAAGGGAAAATGTAAGCTTAATGGGAAGGGGCTCAGGAGTGAGTCCTCCTAAGTTCTCTACTTGGTGTTTTATTTTGTAATCTTGTGTCCAACTTTGCAATCCACCTTCAGTATTCAACCTTCTTTTGCTAGGATAAGCTTCTAATATTTCCAGCTTTGATGTTTAAATGAACTTACTTAATGCTAACAAGCCCAGAGTTTGGAGTGATAACATTGTGGGTGTTGCGACCCTTTGGAAAACTTGAGTGGATCTGAGCCACTGGCCACTTGACAAGCTGAAGGTGTAACTCCAAATTGCTATGAAGCTTGGTGTTGGATGCCATATTCTGGAGAGGCAGGGAAAGATCAGCCCTACTCCAGCCAGGAAAAGCAGCAAAGTGACTTTTTTCCTCTCTGGTTTGTCGCACCCCAGTAACACTTGTACCTCTCAATTGCACTCAGGAGCAGAGTCTCTTCTAAGATCCTGTAGCCAGAATTATTCAGTTTGTATAGTTGAGAAAACTGATTAGGAGTTGGGTGCACGCTTCACTCTTTGAAAATGTGGATGTTAGAGAACAGGATAGTTACTTGCACTTGCACTGCATCCCTACCATATACTGGACTGTGTGTGTTTGGATCTTGTCTTTTTTTTTTTTTTTTTTCCTTCTTCTTTTTCTTGTTGCTACTCACCTTTGACAATCACTTCCCTTCCCTCCTTACTAATATTTTTTTCTAGTGTTAATAGGATATGGCAACAGTGGAAAACTTCAGTTCAACCAAAAAAATGTGCTAGGGGTGTGAAAGGTTTTTGAAAGGCCTCTGTTTGATATAAGTCAGATCTCTTCAAACAGTACTTTGATCTTCTAGGCTTATGTTTCGGTATTTCTGTGCCCTTATGTAGGGCTAGGTTATCTCTGTATAAATTCCATCATATAAACTCTGCTTTATGACAAGAGAGTGGATCTTTCCAGTTGAATGTGAGAGCATCCTGCTTTATATGTTTTTGGCTAAAGACAGGCATTACTGTGGACATAGATCCTTCTCTGGATGCAGATAAGCTGGAAGAAGAGATCAGTCTCCAGGTGTCTGTCTTTGTCACCCTGAAAGAATACACTGTCCTCTGACATCTAGCAGCTGAGCTGCTTGTGACGTTTTCCCTAACCCTGTTCCAGTCAACGTGGACTGGATTAGTGTTAGCAAAGACCTGTTATTAAGCTGTTTATGCTAATTCGATTTACTTTGGCTGAAACAAGCACTCAGAGAAGTAGCTTAGCTGGGAGGTCTGAAAGAGCAGTAGCCAGAGGGTGGAGGGAAGCTGTGATGGGGACACAGGCTAATAAGACCTCTTCTGCTGACACAGCTGTCATTGAGAAAGAACTTGTAGCCACAGCCCCAAGTTAAAGATATTCAAAGTCTGATGAGAATATGGCTCCACAACTGCAAACACAGTCTGTGTTTTTGTATGGCAGTGAACTCTTTTCCCTCCTAGACTGGAACAGTCTCCTACTTAAAGAAGTGCAATGTATTTTTTCAAATTTGCTCTTCCTAGCTTCGGCTTATCTCTTGTGTTTACTCAGCACTTCTAATTGAGGAGCAACTCAAGTGGGCGGGAGGCTCTCTCCCCAGCCAGCCTGACCTTGGGGAGGTAAGGCTTGTTCTGCAGCCATCCTCAGACAAGAACATGGTAGTCATTCTTTATCATCAGCACTAGGCAATGTTTTATAACTGGGGAAATGAGTAATTTATTAAAATGAAATTAAAGAGTGGAGAGAAATAGAGGGTGTTTAGGGTAGAGAGGATGTAGTTATCCAAGCTGGAACATAGCCAAGATACTTAGATTAATTTCCGCATTCTTTCACAGTATTCCTTGGGATCAGTAATGAGAACAAATGGCCATTTATGTCTAGGTTGTCTCTTTCAGTCTGTACAGGAGGTGAACAAAGAATCCATATTGTGCATGGGCTCCAGAGTTTTACTGTATTTGGAACATTTCAGCTCAGCTCCCAAAACAAAGATCTGGCTATTCAAAAGTGTTTGTCGCTCTGATAAAACTATTACTACTAACTGGTAAAAGTTAGTAATGGAGCAGCTCATTAGTCAACACTACCTCTCTCTGTATATTAAATGAAGTATGTTTTTCAAGTAACAGGAAGCACCTAACAGTATCTAATTATAGAGAGTAGTTGGTAACTATGTCACTTTTATTTTAATGGCACAATCAATTTTATAGATGAAAGTTTGAATTAAAACTTAAGGAAACTGTAGTTTTAGGCAGACAGCCAAAGCTTGAATTACTGTACTTAGTAACTTGAGGAAAAAAAAATTATAGAAGTTTACGCATGTCTGTGTTTTTTAAAAGGAGCTCTTGATTGCTTTTGTTTCATGTCTCTTTTGGAATATTGACTAGAAATCAGATGAGAAATAATAATAAACTAGATGGCTCAAACTCAAGTGGCCAACACTGGGAACATATGTGTATAGTCTCAGAATATATGTTAATTAGGACTGTGGCTGGATTTTGGAATGAAGCTATCATGGTTTCACATGATGGAAACCATTCAGACCTGCCTCTTAACAAGAATGATGTTTAGGTTTTTCTCGCGTTTATTCTGAAGTTGTTTATGTTTTTCTCCTATTTATTCTGAAGATATACTTTTCCCTATCTGAAGAGTTCATTTAGATAGGACAGAGTTTTGAAAAGTTATGTGATGTCTCTGTGAAATTCTAGACACAAAACCCCCTTAACTAATACTGAGGTGTAGAACACAAATCTCTCTGAACTTAGAATTTTGTACATGGTAAAAAATAGGCCCTTCACTGGTTCTTTGTGTGGGGAGTGGTAAAGGTATATCTGAGGGTTTTTATGTCAAATAGTACTTGAGCTGGTTATGGACCAAAATATTAGAACAATTTTCCATGTGCTAAAATCTGTCTCTTAAAAAGTCTCATAATTCAGAATTGGCTTATCCAGTTGACCTAAACCTTTTTTGTTGTTGTTTTTTGGTTTGGTTTTTAGAGGAAATTCATCTTCAAACAAGCGAAATATCAGGGTGCTCTACAAAGATTTGATTTTGGAGAATGTTGAACTGTATTTAAAACAAAACCTGTTGAGGAATAACTCTTATAATGGGTACTGTAGGAAACAGGATAAACATTCTGAATTAAATTTTTCTAGAAAATAGATAATTAATGCAGTACATGGAAGAATGGATGGAGATGATTCTCTCCTCTTCCGTGCGTTGGCTTTTCTAGCTACCTACCTAAATAAAGGACCGAGGCTGTCTCTCCCAGGCTCCACAGAATTATTTTCAATCAGTCAAAACTAAATCAGGGATTTTTAGTTTTGCCCCATGGTCAAACCAGGGAAATACAATACTGAGTGGTGGCACTTGAATTAGACTGTGCTTAAATGCATCACAGAGGCTCAAAGGTCTGCAGGTATATTCTATAATATATGTATGCTATAACTGTAGTGCCTAAAGGGTTAATACACCTTTAAACATATGCTATTCCATCCCTGGTAGTTTAATACTGTTTTAGAATTACCACTATTGATTTTTAAATATGTTCAATGCTTGCAAGCTCTGCATTCCAGACTTTTTGGTAACAGCTGGAAATCCCTAATTATAGTTCACAGGTTACACATTCATCTGGCAAAAATCTGTAAATAAACTCTGAAAGGCAAGAATTCCACTTCCATAGTTAAATTCTGAATTCTGAAGACCCAATCACCAGGGAATGGGCAAATAACTCTCCAATAATATTACCTTTCAGTATGCCAAAGGATGAAAACACCCACCCCTTGCCAGATTAAAGAAGGGATTATGATGTTGGTATTTATGAAATGCACAGGAGCTTGTTGGTTGCTTGTAAAGTGAAAATATTTTAAGTACTTGGATAAACTGTACCTAGTTGCTTGCTGATTTCATGACATGGATAAAAAAATGAAACTAAGTCAAGCTTCTACCTAACAGCAGACCTGTCTCTAAACCTATCTGTCTTTTTTGCACTTATTTCTTGAGGGCTGAAATCTTGTTCATCCAAAAGACAAGGCAGTAGATCCAGTGTGATTGTAGGCTGGAGTGAAGATATCTGTGATCTCTTCTTCCCACAGTACAGTGGATGATATACTCTTAATTTAAGCTTAAACGTGGTCTGGGAGCTGAGCAGTTGCCTGATTTCTTGCTCAGGCTTGCTAGAAGACTGGTATCACTAAGGTTCTTCAGAATCCAAGCACTTAGGCCAGAAAACGTGATTAGGGAATCACCTTTTAGTGAGAGGCAATAATTCAGCATCCCATTTTTGAGTCCTTGACCTGGACTAGACGTAAACCAATAGCTGATTACCAGTCTCTCGAGCCATCTACTCTCCCAAACCACACTTAATTAAAGTAATGAGAATGGTTACAATTTTAAGGGTTAGGAATAATTTCCCAAAGCAATTATATTTCTTCTTAGGGTTTTCAGTTTATTCAGTTAAAGGAGGTTTGCTCAGATTTCTCAGTAGTTTTCAGAGGTAGATATATAAATATATAGAGCCAAGTGACATAATTGTACCACTCAGTGACAGTTAAAATGGCTTAACTTGCAAGCTTCCATGGAGATACGCCCACCAGTTAGAGGACTCTATGCCTGTCAGTATTTTCCCTTTTGTAGGAGAACTTCTCTATTTGTTTGGATAGAATACATTTAAGCTATTTATTTATACACTTAACACAATTTAAACAAAATAAACCAACCAGAAAAAATGTAATTTGCCTATGACTGTCACACATCAGCCTTACCGGCATTAGTCAGTGTGAGTGTCCTGAGGCACTAGCAGATGTAATGTCTGATAGAACACTGTTTTACTGATTTCCTGTTCCAGAAAATATAGGTCTTATTACTGTGTACACACATCATTTAGTTGGATATAAAGACAATGTGAGGATGTTAGCATTTATAAAAGCGTGATTTAAACTGCATCAATTTCTTTCCTTTTCTCTTGCATTTTCGGAAAAGGCTGTTCTCTCTTGCCTTCAGAATTTGTCCTTGCTTAAAGAGACTGAAAAAATCATATGTTCTGCCTATATTTCTGATCTCTCCTATGCCACTGTAACCCCACGGATTACAAGGGGTGGGGAAGGTGTGGGGGTGTTATGTGCTTAGAACTTCTGAAACTGAAACAGTACCTATGCCTCTAAAATAGTGCATCCAACAATTAAACCACCCCAAATTAAAACTGCTTATGGAAATGCATTTCTCTTTTCTGGGTAAACTCACTTCTATGCATAGGATCGGACAATGTCTGTGCACTGCTGATGTCTTTCATGTGCTTGCTCAAGTGTGAATGCATTACTCTACCTATTTCAAAAAACAATATCCATATTTATGACTTGTCCTTTTGTCTCCTGTCATTAATGGGGTTGTGTCTTCAAAGACAGCCTGCTTTTCCTTTGTGCAAATGTTGCATGTGCCCTTAGCAATCATTGATTACAGGAGGGAACACGGGTGGCTGGCTTGGCTAAGTTGGGGCCAGCAGTAGGGCAAAAATCCCCATGTTCCCAGATCCTGATATGGAGCATCACTGTGTGGCCTAGGGAACTCAGCTGGCTGCAGGGATGTCTTCTGCACCAACTGGGATGCACTGGCAGAAATTTCTGATGTATATTGTGACCTAAGAGCCCTATAAACTGGACAGGTTTCTTAAAGGTTAATTTTCTCTCCACAGCTTTGAGGTTGTTTTTTTTTTTAATACAGCACTCTGATGTTGCATATGTTCAGCGCAGCATCCTAACTGGACACAGTGAAGAAGAATGGAGTTCAGGTGAACATGGGAGGAGAACAGTATATTCACAGTACCTAACCTTATTAGTGCCTAGTTTAGGGGTTGGCTGATCTCCCTACACTCTTCACAGTGAATGGGAATGTGAATCAGATCTAGGGTAGGCAATATAAATACCTGAAGTAATCAATATAGTCCACTCTGTATCTATCTGCCTATTCTTTGGGACGTCTTCTGCTTGTATAAATTCCACATGGGTCCAGTCGGCCGAACCTCTGGTTATCCTTTTTACAGCCTACAAACAATAGACTGCAAACCTTAGTAGGTCTGTTAAAATAGTCTAATGAAATCCCTCCAAGGATGTATGAAGGGGTATTCACAGCACAGAACTCCTGGGGACAGCTCTGTGCTGTAATGGTGCCCACCTTGCCTCACAGCCACAGACCAGACTGCAGTCATCATTTTCCCAGTTAAATCCACAGCACTGGTGGATTAAGAGATCATCCTAAAACCTGAATAATCTTTTTCTAAAAGGGAGGAATAGAGCGTACTGCTGCCTTGAGCTGTGCATAAGAGAAATATTATAACAGAGAATGAGGAGCTATTGTTTTAGAAAACAAAGAGTTTACTGCATTCTGTCAATCACCTTCACGCATTTGCCACTTACTCATACAGGAATACATCCTGCTATATTAGCCTTATGCGACTGAACAAAAGCCAACATCTTTAACTGATGGAAGCTTTCATCATTTGTTGTTTCTAAGGCTGTGCCCCTGATACAAACCAGTTTGTGTAACCATTCTAAACAGTGTACTGAACAACATTCAATGCTTCAAATGTATGTGTTTTTAACTATTTTTATTGCACATCATATCATACACGTTACACAAAAGTAGGAAAAGTGTAAACTTATTTTTGTTACAGATATAGTGTTTCTTACTTATGCATATGCATATTCGTACTGAATGGAAATTTCTTAATTTGTTGTGGTCAGATATTGTTCAGAATATTGAAGTGTGCCTTACTGTGTGCAATCCATTTGCCGCAATTTGTTTTGTTGCTACAAGGATTTACTGACTAATCAATAGGAATGAGAGAAATGTGACATTTAATTATTCTGTGATGAAGGAATGCCTTATGACAGGACAAAGGTGTATGCCCACATAATGAGAACAGGTATATCATGTGAAAGCACAGGGGAAAGTCCTGTAAGGGAGAGGAAAAATGATTTTGTGAATGGAATTTATTAGCATCTGCACAAAATCCTTTAAATCCATTTAATTTACAGCTGTAAAACCAGTTTACAAGTGGAGGTACTGAAGACTTACAGTTTTAGTGCATGCCACTTTATGTTTTTATGTTTGAGCCAAACATTTCCACACACTCATAGAAAATCAAAGCAATATGGTTTGTAGTACACGCTCTGGTGTGCAGTAAGCTGTGGAGGCCTTTCTAGCTGGCACTTGATAAGAGTTGTTCCCGTGAAGCAGGCATATTCTCTTAATTATTTATAGAGTTACAGGAAGGAGTAATGGATTGGGAAATGGTACTTGCTTTAGGAAAGCAACCCACCTGTGTCTCCTAGGTAATAACCCTGATGCTGATTTTATGTTGCTCTTGCATGTGCAAGTTCAAAAATATTAAACAGAGAGTTGCATAGAATACTGAAACCCCCAAACAAAAAATTACGCTTCTATTGGAGACCTACCTTTAAAGCAAATTGTCTTCTGCTATTTTTTCACCCCATATTCAAGTTTCAACAACCTCTGATGACATTAGCAAAGCAAATTGCAATGAGGACAGCTGGGAAGCACAATCTCTGAGCAAATACTTGCAAAAATAACCTTAAATATCAGGGCTAATGGAACAAATTCTACTCTTTGTTATACTGGTAGGAAAAAAAAAAACCCCACCAAACTGATTTCAGTGCAATGCCTACCTTTGTGTGGCGCTTTAAACAATGTTGTTATTCTTTGGGGATAGGGGGGAGTGTGTATTAAAAAGCATTAAGACCCTTGGATATTGCTATATATAGTTTGTAATTTCTTAAATAATTCGTTTTAATACTTGATTCTTACATGGCTGTACCCAACTGAACTGAGAATGTGAAGAATTGCTGTGCTATAGAGATAGTAATTTCTCTTCTATTCAGGAGTGCAAAAGTGCTGAAAGAAGCAGAGAAGGAACGGGGGGCATAGATACATTTAATTTTTGTTCCTGTCCTAGTGAGAAATCCTGTCTTGAGCTAAATTGCTTTAATCTAAATGTAGTTTAAACTGGGAGGAAGGGCAATGCACTCTAAACTTAAGAGCTCACATACTTATGGTTTTATAATTTATTCTCTGAAATAGAGGTGCACATGAATCCAGCCTCTGCCATTGTCCAGGCTTTCCTCTGCTGCTGTGGGATATCCTTATTGTTGTTCAATTGCAAAATTGCCATCTCTGGAGAGGTGTAAATGTATCTTGTCTGTTAATATCACTGCTCTAGGGGGAAAGGAGAATAAGTCTATCAATGTCTACCTGCAGCATTATCGGGGCGGGGGGGGGGGAAATTACGTGTACACTCATAGGCACATACATGTGTATAGCTGCAGCATTACAAACGGAAGATATCTGCTGTTGAAAGGGAATTCCTCAAAGTGCCACGGGGGTATAAACATTCACCTGAGCAGGAAAGGAGAAGAAACGAGAATTTCACTGCTTCAGCTTAGATACTGCAAATAACTGAAGTTATTTTTGTGCACGGAGGTGATTTATTCCTGTCAGCTTTCCTACTCAAACACCCCTTGTTGCAGGCAAGAAACAGGCCTCTTTGTTACAATGATGCACTTTTAAACCTTAAAACAGAGACCTGGCAGGGGTTTTGTTTGTTTTTGTTTTTTTCTGAAAACAAAACAAAGCATAATAATTCTTAGCCTGTATATTAAACTTGCATGTTGTAAATGATAAGCCATTAAAAAAGCCCTTGGATTACCTGCTGTTCTGTGGTGAGGTAGGGTCAGTGACTTCAGGTCTTCTCCCCGATGTCCTCAGATACCAATGGTTTTTTAGTTCCCCATCTAGCATGCTTCTGGAGGTGCTGGTTGTACAGGAAATGGCAGAATACCCTGGGCAACATGGGTTGCCATGATTTTTTCCAATTTTCAGCACTCATTAATACAGTGGAATGTCCACAAGGAAATAAGTGAACCTTTTAAAAATTATATATATATTCACATGATATTTCTAGTAAATCCTCCTGGATTTCTGCATTTTTATTCTTCTTTTGCTATGTGGCAACTTTTGAATCAAAGTATTGTGACACCAATGAGGTAATGTGGTACCATCACCAGAGACAGTATAGCAGTCTGGGTCAATGAATCTCCACAGCTTTGAAATTTTAAATTCATCTCACATATTAATGAGGCAAATTTGTAAAATTTTAAGGTCTGTTTCCTCCTCTTTTTTTCCTGTGGAAAACTGGAGGTTAGAAGACTAACTGCTGCAATCTGACTCTTCTTCCATAGGTGTCTCCTAGAAGTGCTGAAAATGATTAGACTCCTAAATTAAGTTTCAGTTAATTTTGGATTCACCCCTCCTCGTTTTAGACACCTGTGTGTTTGTACAGCACCTAATGCCATGAAGTCTTGCTCTTGTTTATACAATCTTTTAAGTTCTTCTGTAATACAAACAATAAAATTGCACGGTGTAACTCTAAGACATAGAGCAGAGTTTCTCCTGGTCTACTGTACAGTATTTGAGTTCAAAATCAAACACCTGGAATTTGGGCTAAGAGTGCTGACAATCTACCAATTGTGCTAGCAGCTCCGGTTGTGTAAACACCTGCATTTCTAAGTAACTGTTAGGAAATTTGTCCATTTTATATAGGCTACCAAGCAACCTTCAAATAGGAATTATTTTTAGCCAGACTGGTCTTGCCAGGTTTTGATATGGCTTTGTGCCATGTATTTGATTTAAACTGGTAACTTAAGTACCCGTATCTCATTTCCAAACACCTGAGCTATGCAAAAAGCTGGTTTTACTTTAAACTTAAATCGTTTTGCAAAGCTCTGTAGCAGAGTATCCACACATCAGAAATGATGTAACCTGACAGACATGAAGTGGAATTAAAGTGAAATACATGTACTGGTTAAAACAAATTCATCTATGTCATGAATGAGAAAAATAAAACAGATGGAACTATGTCCTTGGTCATGCATCAGAGGATTTTCAGACTCTTCTAATATAGTGTAATTTAATAAAGGGGAAAACCTTCAATATTCAAAATGTAATAAAGTGAAAAATGTGATTTTGTAATCACATTGGAATTTAGTATCAATAACTGCAAAATAAGGAGTGCATTGATGAAATTACATTAGAGCTTAGGAAGAATATACACATTGATTTATGAATGATTGAACTGATATATACTTCAATTGTGGTGTCACCAGCATGCTGACAAAGTGGCTTTATATTAGTATACTCCATGGTAAAAGGAAGATTATATTGCTTAGCGAGTACAGTTGTGGTTAAAAGAAAGGGAAGTGTCACAAGGACTTTGAACAGCCTGCTAGCCCCATCTGCAAAACTGCTCAGCGCTCAGAAATGGTTCCAAGCATGCAATTCTTCACACACACTTTATCCTCCAACACCATGAAAGATGAAGCAGTTTGGTATAATGATTTTACTAGGGTGAGTTGGAGCCACAGGGAAGTCAGCAGTCTTCATGTTTGGAATGCAAAAGCGTGAGGTCACCAGGAAAGCCTCATCCTGCCAGAGGCAGGGAGAGGTGCACGTGTACAATAGTACTGGTTGGCAACTGGATGTGGAGAAAGTATAGAAGAATTTATTCACTGTGAGGTAGATTAAGCAAGGTAAGGTTACAGACTTTACACTTATGTGTAACAAACGATGCTGAGTTTCAGATAGTTTGCACAGAGATGATTGTGTCAGACAGCACCTACTTATGGATGGTTATAGAATCTGGCTTATTTCTGTGCTCTGTATAGTCTGCCTTATTCCATTACTTTGCTGGGTAGTAAAAGCCTATACTGCGTGTAGTATACCAGTACCCCTCTCAGATCAGAGTAGCAAAGCAACATGCAGAGAGGATAAATGCCTTTGAACTTAAACTAGGCTTGCAGAGTCACTTCAGATGCATCAGTGACAATATTATCCAGCATTTAATATACGATTTTTTTTTGTTCTTTTCCTCTTACAATAATAAATACAAATAACAATATTTTCTGTAATAGACAGTTTAATCACAGTAATGTGGTCAGGATCCAGGAAGAGAAGGTCTTAGGTACCAGAAGTCCTTGGGGACTTTTATTACTGGAAATGGGACCTTTGCCAGAATCTGCAAACTATCTTTATAGAAAAGGCAAGATAAATAGACTCTTAGTATAGGATTGTGCCAGACTTTTAATTTTCAGGAATCTTTTTTTTTTTTTTCAACCTAGCAGAGGGTCAACTTAATTTGTGAATCAGTTGAAAAAGGAAGAAAGAAAGAGGTGGATGGGTAAAACAGTTGACATTTTAAGCTATAGAAGCCTCTGCAGAAAACAAATTTCTCTTGGCAATCAAGATAACTTTAGAACGATAAACACATTGTCAGAGGGAAAAATTACATTTTGCTGTAACACAGATCATATACAGATGACTGATTTCTCTTTCAAGCACAAAAGGGCTGTTTATATATATTCAGCATCTGACCTAGCTCTTGAAGAGCTGAGGAATGGTGGCTAAAGGGCTCTCAAAATGCTTCTTGGCAAGGAGTACAGGATAACAATCAGTGTAAGTATAAATAGCTCAGAATGTTGATAACAAGAGTAAAGTTGTTGCTTCAGATAATTTACAATGCTTACATAGATGCAATCAGAAAGTTTTTGTTACAGTACATTATATATCAGTTGTGAAGCTGCTTTGGATACCTGCTACTTTTCCATTGCTTGGGCTGTGCTAGAAGTACCTATGTCTATAGAAATCTACAGAGTGCATGTTTGTGTAAATAAGGAATGTCCTGCAATGTGGGCTCGGTTTCTTTAATGCATCAGATCCCTCTGCAGATAACTGTCCTCTGTAGATGGTGCTGGAAATCATGCTGATGTAAATAAAAGTTTCAGAGTGCAACGTATTAGTTTAGATACTTTCTGCTTATGGTCTCTAGATTTGGAAGAAGCTATCTCCTCTTATTCTCCTATTAATTAGTATAGATAAGACTAAAGGGACTCTTTCAGCATACTCAATTTCAGTAGTGTAGTGCTCAGCTGTGGCAGCTTGGTCTGTACTTGCAATACCTACCATTTCCAGGTGGTTTGTATCCTGTGCTGCATTCACCTAGGATTGTTTAACTTTCAAGATCATGCAAAATCTCGATGTATTCAACATAGTACAATTTATACGAAGAGGAAGGTAACTATGTGAAAAGAAATGTTATAAGAAGATCCTTCTATCATTATTTTCCCCAAGGCTTTGTAGTTTCAGTGGTGCTATGCTGACAGGTTCTTTCCCTAAGTCTCCTTTTAGTTGTATCATTTGCTAAACTGATGTAATGCACTGCCTTAAATGGACTTTCCAACTTAATTTTCATATGAGTAGAAAAGAGACAGTTGTCCTTGTCCTTGATCTGTCCTGCTGCTGCACGTACACCTTGCTTTGCAGGATTGTGGGTTTCTTGGTAAGTCACATATAGACAAACCCCATAATAGCACAGGAAATGGCGGTTGTGTGAATTCGACCCGTGTCTCCTACAGAAGGATCTAACCAATGGGTTCTTCAGCTCTAAAAACCAGTATCGCAATATCGCTCTAACCCTACTGATAACCCTACTGATTTGATACAAACGTTACGGACAGTAAGGATGTGTGACTGCTAATATTACTCAACTGCATGTAAATAAATATATAATTAGAAATTCAACACAACACCTTGATTTAATCATCTTTTTTTTTTTTTAATTTTTAAAATTTTTAAATTCTACCTTGTGCTATTTTTCTTTAGCTTTTAAAATAGCATCATTCAGCAATCTATTCTTACTGGTTACTGCATGCTTCGTTCCTATTACAGAGCTAACAAGGAAGGTGATAGACCGAAACTTTGAAAAGTGTAGCATGGTCTGGAAACTCACTGTGTTATCCAAGTGGGATGAACAGAAATGCATCAGTTAAGGAACATGCAGGACTGTGAACATAATTCTTTTTCTTAATGGAGGAAGCTTATGTCAAAGGGAGTCTTCATTTGACTGTTTTTTTTGTGTGTTTAATGTTATGTGATTAAGGATCTTAGGTCTTACTTGGTTGACACCAAGACTTCTAAAACAAGCTTGTGATTTGCTGGTGCTTTGATCAAATTATGTGGCTTCATGTGTTTTTGTCTGTCAGCTACATTGCAACAACTATGTGCATGAGCTTTGCAAAAAAGCACAAGACATTTTAGAATATCTAACTAGAGATGTCTTGAAAAATTCAGCTTTTCAGAAAGTTTGAAGGTTGTCATTCAAGCTGAATACAGGAAAATGCATGTTTCCTTCTCAGAACTGTTGAAGCATACATGGCAAGAGAGGTTATTGGTGTCCTCTTGGAAAATATTAATTTGTAAGAGTTGGACAATGTAACGGATGTGTTTCTAAAACCAGGAAGGCTTCTGAGCTCCACAGAATTAATCTTCAGGCACTTCTGCAGATTTGCATTTTCAATGCAACTCTGTTTTGTAAAATATGGAATATAGAGCAAATAAACAATTTTGAAGCTTAAGGCACACACAACTGGGCTTCTTTCTCCAGGCTACTTCCTAACTTATATTTTCTGTTAAAAATACTTACACCTTGTTTTTAGCTTGCTAGATTGGAAGAACGTTCTCTCCTGAAGCACTTAATAATTAAATGTTGGTTTTCCCCCACCCCCTCAGATTGGTTTTACCGTTAGTTTAATACCTTGCCTATTAGAGATTTAAAAATGGAGACAGAAGATTGAGCAACACCTCAAAAACTGGAGAAGTTTGTCACAGCTTATCAAGACACTGAAGTAAATAATTTTTTTTGTGTATATGCATTTTCTCCTCTTAATCAGTACATATTTAAAAGTCTAATTTTTACTGTGTACCACTGTTTTAAAAATTTCTTATTTTGTAAAGAATCTTATGATTTCAGAGTGATTATATTTGAAAAAAAACCTCAAGCCTGTGGTATGAGGAATGGTACATAGACTTTAGAAATCTTAAGAACATGTTAAGCTGCTTGATCTGTTTCTTCTGTCAGTGCAGGATTTCTTCATTTACAATTTGGCCAGTGTAGTGCTAGATGAGTCAGCTACAGATTTCCAATTAATGAAAAGTAAAGGAATGCACTTTATTGATAAGACAAAGAATTAAACCCACCAGCAACAGACGCTAAGAGAACTTAAAAGCAAGTTGAATTAAATGAATATGTAGTGTATTCTTGCTGATGAGACATAAAACCAAGGGCCTGATTGCTTATGGTTATTAACAGTCCAATGGCTCTTTTTGTAGGATAGGGCGTAGTAGCCCCAGTGTCCTGGCCTAATTCCAAATATGCATTCATTCTCCTTCAAATACCTCTGAAGTATCAATTGGATATGGTATTCTCTTCTTTACTTCCTCTCATAAACCGGCATGTACTGGGGCTACTGCTTCCCAACACAGGGGCAGAACTTGGGTATTCTCCATAAGAAAACCTGTTACATAAATGTTAAAAGTTATTGTTATTATAATGCAAGTTAAATTTTTTTCAGAGAAGAATGAGGCCAATTCAGCCCTTCCCAACAAACCTTTTCCTTGCATCTATGTGAAGAAACGTAATCACTTCAGATCTCATCCCATATATTCTCAATATACTAGAGTAGGTTGATTTGTTCTGAATCACACCCTTTTGTTTGTTGCTTCTTCCCTTTCCTGGCAGATAGACTTATGAACTTGTTATGACCACCCTTTAATTCAGCATAAAATACCCCGTTTGTGCGTGGCTATATCCCTCCCTCCATTCTTGCTGTATAGATATTCATTATTGACGAAAACCCTTGGACCTCTCTTTTAAACCTGGAGATGGGTGTGTATAATTTTAGGGTCTATCTCATGTCTTGAGATGCAAGGCAAATGTCTATCTTGGTGTCTATCTCTTCCGTGAGATGCAAGGCAAGTTTTCTCTGTTTGTATCGGGCCAGTCACTTTTATATCAGCCATCAGCAAATGCTGTGAGGGGGGAGAGAGCAGGAGGAATCTTTCCAGGAATAAATGAAATTGGAAAAAGAAAGAAAATGGGAAGTTGAGAATAGGAGCAAACAGCTCTACAACAATAGTGTCGATAACTCTCTGTGGGAATGCCTACATTGCAGAGGGCAATCTAGAGTAACTGCCAGGTTGCTCTGCATAGGCCTGACCCACCATGTAACTCAGCTCTGATGTTTAGGCACACTGGGTCTGCACATGACATTTGCTTTGGCTGAGGATGTCTGCTGTTGAATTTGGTCAGAGATATAAGGGCAACATGGTGCACTCTCTTATGTCCAATAATGATGGAGTGGCCTCTTCAGTCTGCGGATAAGAGGAGGAAAGATGGTGTGGCATAAAGACAACTGTAGTAAACAGGTAACCTGGTTCAGTATCTTTAAATATACCTAATCTCAAGAAGACTTGTGTATGCTTTCAGAAACTTAAATGCTGTGTTTTTCTGCCAAAGTGGTGAAGTTTCTGCTTGTACCAAGATCTAAAACAATCTTCCTGAAATGAATGACCTCTAAGTAAACACAAGTTAATGCCTTATGGACTATTCAGAAAGTACCATATGACTATTCTATTTATAGACTTGTTACACAGACTTGTTTTTAAATTTAATTTTAAAATTAAGATTATATGTGCTATAAGCATTACTCTTAACTTCTTGGAAAAAAAATCTGATTTTGAGTTCATTCAAACAAACTTAGGCTTGCTTTATTTTTTTTATGATTCCAGCTTTTTAGCACTGTTGCAGTTTCAAATGTCGTTGTCCTGGATACCAAGCATTAATTGACTCTGAAGACGGTTACATCATTCTTCCTAAACTAAGCTTCCTCTCTGATAACAAGATTATTTTCTTGATTAATTTCCCCAGAAAACTCAATACAGCCATCATTTCTAGCACAAACTGAAAAATAGATTTAGTCTGGTTTCTAGACATGCAGAGAACTCACAGCTTCCATTAATATGTGAGAAATCTGGAAAAGTATCCCACTCTGGTAAAAGTGAACAACCATATCTTTCACAAGCTAATAATGACATAAGACTTAATAAGAATTTCTGCTCATTACTTTCTTTAGAAACAAATGTTATTCTCAGGAAGGTATAGAACTTCCAAAAAAGAATCGTGCTTTCTGCAACCTGATCCTTCAAGAAATTTACCCTGAAAAATGCTTTGAAAAAGAGTTTTGTACAGTTTTTACCTGTATAGTATGGGAGGTGATCTTTGGTATGTAGTCTTTGTGATACTTGACAGCATAGCTGAATGGAAAGGATGATTCCTTTTAAATGTGCACCTTTATTAAAAATATTTGTATATAAAGATATATAAGCTATATATATAAATATCTTACTGCATATTTTTCTCTTAGGAATGCCATCAGATCTGTTAGGCTGGGGCTGTCAGCAGACATGTACAACAGTATCTGTGTAACACATGGACAATCTGGGATGTCCGATGGGAGACATTTTGGGCTCAGTCCAGTGATCTAAAAGTAGTGCTTAGTGCTATTTGAGGTGTCCCAGGCATCCAATGATTCCCCATAAGGCTGGCAGGTACAGTAACAGGACCTACAGGAAATTCAAGCACTACTAGACTGTCAGATGAAGCCAGGTGGAATCCCCCAGGGCATCTCACATGGCACTAACAGCTATGTTTAGGCAATAGATTGAATCTTCTATTTTGCTCATGTCAGAGACAAAATTTTTACTGACTTTCCTGGGACCCTGTTTTTACTTTATAATGAGAATTAAATAGTACCAAATTAAATCTCACAATTTTTGCACAGCAGCTTCTGAAAACTCATCATCCTGGATTATTCCTAGGTACTGCTGACTAGAGTTGAATTAGAAGAGGTATATGAGAAATCCCCTGAACCTTTTAGTATTTTCGCTATTTGTTTGGTTGTTTTTTTTAGTGTAATAACCTAACTTCAACTTTTTATCAAAAAATAAGTAAAAAATCTCTGAGTAATGAAAATGATACAACACTCACATGGTTCTTGTTTCTAATGGCTGGGAAAATGTATTCCTGGACTTTGTGAATCACTATACTCAGTAAGCAGCAAACACTATTAAAGCCAGAATATACTGCATCACAACATGTACTAAATTAATTTATCTTGACAATTTTCATTTAGTTTAAATAATTCATAGTGTACTTTTATTAAAATCTGAAAGGAAAAGTAGTGAATTCTTGGTTGCATGGTATCTTACTGTAAAACTCTTACATTATTAAAATTATAAATGTAATCACTTGAAACTATTGCTTTTTTTGCAAAAAAGCTGTTTGAGATGACTTTTTGTAGAGAATGATGGTATGAGAAGAGCTGGAATTAGAACTATGTGCTTAAATATGATACTGCTAGTTATCTATTAACCATTCTTTTGTTCTTCATAGATCTCAATGCAATTTGCAAGGGCAGTTAGTATTGTCTCCACTGTGCACAAACCAGGGAGTAGAGAAGTGTAGAGGGATGAAAGAACTTGCACACAGCCATCCAGGAAACCAGTGGCACAAGTGGAAACAAGACTTTAAAACTGTTCAAAGGCAAATTCTCTCTTTCTTCCCCACCACCCTAAATTTCAGTAAAGTGATTTTGTCAGCACATTATATTTTTTCCCATTATGATTTCTTCATGGCTTTGTCTCCAGTGGCTTTGCTGACCACCATTGTTCATGTTTGTGATGAATGTCTTAATCCTGCTTTTTAATCTAGTTCTAGCTTACAGTTCTTGGAAAAAATAGGTATTTTCGGTGAGAAGAGATTTGAACTCTCTTGCTGCATGAAAACTTTACCCCCTCCTCTATACAGTCTCCTGAGCATAATGACGTGAACAGAAGATCATAACCTCAGGTGCAATAAAAAGCAGCTGGAGAAGATGATCCCTAATGGAGGAAGATTTGGGTTTGTGCAAATTGTAAAAAAGAGTGATACAACATAAACTGAAAACATGTCTTATAGCAACAAAACAACATCTGAAGAGTATGTTTGACAGCAATCCTTGAGCTTAGGTTTCCTGAAAAAGGCATTCTTTCTTCTTAGAAGTTCTCTTTTCTTATTTAAAGAGTGTAATAATGAAATAGGTGAACCATAATAATAATAATGTAAAATATTTTTCTCTATTTAACCTGTTCTGAGAACTATGCTTTTGGTAAGCAAGCTCTGAATGGGAGGGCAGACTTTACATTCGCTCTGGACTCCTCATGCTGTAGCTCTGCTCCTTCCCAAGGCCCTTCTCAGTGGTTTAACATGGGCTTTTTGCTATTTACTGTGACAGCACCGTCTGTCACAAAATGCTTTGGATAAGTGAGGATAGATAAATGAGGTTGTGCAGTGTACTGAGAACGTAGCATTCAGTGACTGAAACTTCAGCTTCTAATAGTGTGCAATAGAATAAAACTGTTCATGTGTTTGTATTCTTCCCCAGTTTAGGACTTTGGACATGCTGAAGCTAAGCACTTTTTTTAAAACCAAGAAGAATGTTTCATGCTACTGTTGATTTGTGCAAGCTGCAGAGCAGGACAGTGCCATCAGACCATTTCTCTTCTAGCTGCTGATTGTGAGTTCTCACAAAAGTGACAAGTGTGCACTTGACACGGCGCTGAGTGCCAGGGAGGGAAAGCAGAAAAAAAATTCTACTTTACTCTGTTTATACCATACAGTTCTCTCATTCTTTTTTTTCTAGTCTCGTTTCTAGTCTCGTTTCTAGTCTCGTTTCTAGTCTCATTCCTTTTTTTTCACTTCTGACCTTCTAAATGACTTTACCCTCACTGTATTTCCTCTCACCGTGCCCCAGTTCCCTTTTCTTTGTCTTCTTCCCATTTAGTTTAGAGGTGTTGATTTTAGCCTCGTTACAAAACCATTACAGGATCCAGTGTCATTGGCAGGAATTCAAGAAAGGCTCCTCAATGCAATAGTTTTTCATTTGCAGAGGAGGAGCATCGTAAAGTGACGTTTCCCCAAAGACCAGTGGGTTCTAGCCTTTTTAATAGTCTGTTCATTTTCATGAACACCAAATTCACATACATTTATGTAGTGTTAAAACTATAATAATAATGTACATATAAAACATTACTAAAAGATGTGTACACTGTAAAATGTTGCAGACTCTACATTTAACAATGTGAGCAAGCTGTGCTGTAGCTGTCCACTAAAATATAGAATGTAGTTTAAGTATTTTGCCCTAATATGGAAGACTTTTTGTAGGATTGGCCTATAAGTATGTGAGAGATTTTTCTTTCTCTCAGGTCTCCCCCCTGAGAGGTTGACATCCATGGGACCCCTAAAAATCAGCTGGTATGTCTGCTACTGCCAGTATCAGGACATTCTGGTGAGGCAAAACCTCACTAAGGAGGTCACATCTGCAAGAGGTGACAAGCAATTACAGACCCTGCCGATTTCAGGTAAGTGGAAAAACTCTTCTCTTCAGCTTTTGCTCTTATTAAGAAAACCAACTAAAAAAACCTTTGTCTATCCTGAGGTGCTTGGTCACATGCACATATACAGAAACACAAACTCATTTGTTATACAAGTGTTACTTCAAGAAGCAATTAAAGAAAAGGGATTCAGGTTGTTACTCTTGCTGTTGTTACTGCTTAAATACTATATGCTGAGGATACAGACTTTAGCTAGATCAGCAGGCTGGCAGAAATGTGGTGGTAATATCATTGGGGAAGGCAAAAAATTGAACAAATCAAGAACAGGAGAATTTTCTTTTTCCTACTTTTTTTTACCAAACATGTTTCAGGATTCACTGTATTTAATATTTGTTTTTCTTACTGACGTCGATGAGTTGTTATATCTCTACTGTATGCTACCAGTAGTGAAATGACTGACCTCTGATCTTCCAAGTGTTTCACCACTGATAGAGAACTCCAGGAGAGACAACCTGAGGTTGTTGTTTAGGTTCTATAGATATAGTGCTGTAGCAGCTGACAGGCTAGACAGTTTCTTTTTGAGGTCATGTATTGATATTATGTCCAGTCTGGGAACTTCCGTTAGATTTGAGTGATGCTGGCTCATCTCTGACTACTAATCAGAATCTCATCAACTAGCTAATGTGTTTCTTTGGATGTTTGGATACAGTGCACTTCTTCCAAGTTTGGGGTTTGTTTTTTCCTTAAACTCTCCAGTAATTTTCTAACATACAGTTCTAGAAATCATAAGGTTCAAATCATACCACAAGTGTGCCTTTGAATGAGTTATAGCCCCTCCTTGAGAGACTTCCACTGTTTTAAATCACAGGAAGTCCAGGTGGCCTCAGAAATGTCCATATGGTTTGCAACATGTGGACTAGATAATGATTTTCCTCTGAGAAGATAGACCCCATCATTCTTTGGGATGCATGTTTCTTAAATTTGCCACTACTACCCTCATTCTCTTTTTAGCTGTCTGCAGAAGCAAAAGAATGAAGAATCCACTCATTCACTGTGGACAGAAACATGTTGTAGTTAAAGCTGTATTCATATTACTTTCTTGGTTGGACTGAAAACTATCTAAATCCCCATTGTATTAGTCAGCAAGCTGCATTTGATCTTAAGCATTTCACACAAGAAAAATCACTGAATCAGTGAAGTATTTGAGTCAATCATGTATCAGTGTTTTAACTGTAGACAAAATTTTCCACTGGAAAGTGGTTATGGCTTGGGCAAGTTAATCAGAACTGAATTACAGCTAACTTGGTAATTTCAGTTTGTAATCCCATATGCTAAAGATCTGAATGAAGTAGCAGAGTGGGGATAGACCATCTAAAACAATCTCGTTGGCCTGTTGGTTGAACTATTGTAGTTCATTTTTCCAGATAGCATGATTTTACTAACCTAGGTTTGTCTCAAGCCAGCTTTTAAACATGTGAAATATTACATATTTATTTATGAAATCTCTTTTTTATTTTATCCCTAACAGATTTTCTAAAGTGTATCACCAGTGTGTAGGGATTTGATCTTCTCTTACAAGTGGAATTCATTCTCATCTGCAAACAGGAACACTTAGCAACAATATCAGCCTCATAACTGCCAATATTTTAGGGTGTTTCAGAAGATTATTAGGAAATCTGGTTAAATGTGAAAATAAATGAAAGCACTTTACTCGACCTTATAGAATAATTTTATTTTCCTACTGTAATGTGATCTGGAAACTAATTCAGAACAAATAATTTGTTCAAACATTTGCCCAACTGCAGGTTCTTCATGGCTGTGAATCACACTATATGTAATGCTGATAAAGGCAGTAGAGTTAGCATGAGTTTTTTCAAAAACTCCTCTGGCTTTTATTCAACACTTCTATGAACAGTTTCTTTCATTCAAACCTTTCTGGTTCTGATTAGGTTCTTCCCACATATTTTCCAGCAACATCTTTTTAGTTAAAAATTAAATGATGCATTTTGATAAGCTGTTACATGATTTTGAAGTACCTGTCTCTGACAAGGCGGCTATAAACTAATATTCAGGTCTTCTGTTTCAGTAGCAAATTAAGTGCATTTTGTAGCATAGATTGGTTTTCCAGAAATAATGTGGAGAGAAATCTACTATGCTACCCAATGTACCTATTAAGGAGTATCTATTTAAAGTATTCATTACTTTTTCAAAAGCAACTATGACCTCTTGATATGTGTGTATTAGAAAAGCTAAACTGAAACTTAATCCATTGGAATTTAATGTGGATTGCTTAAATGACATCAGTTCCTTCTCCCAACCCTCATTAAAAATTAAAATGGCTTTAATTTAGGTTAGACATGGAAGTAAATTAAAATATATTTGGTTTAGTTTATATTAATTCTAAAGGAGAGCTTCTACAGTAGTTTAACCTAACTAATTTTGAAAATTCTTTCAAAAATGAAAACATGACAAAATCCAAAGAATTTTAGTTACTCTACTTCATGATTTAACAAAGCACATGTGTGTACCCTTAGTTTTCTGCTAGAAAAATAAAACAAGCAAGCTTGAACAACATTCGTGCTTCACCTAGCTCAAAAAGTTGGCTTTTTTCAAAAAACATTTGATTTTTGTTGCTGATGATCTAAACAGAAGATAAATTTGACAGCCCTCTTTGCAGATAAAACTGGAAAGGTGATGCTATGAAAAAGAATTATGGCAACATCTGCTACTGCAAAAATTAAGAGAGTGAGCTGAAAGCCAAGCATCGCCTGAGCTATCATTTCCCATAGTAAATATGGCACCAATGTGTAGGCATGTAGATAGCTGTTTTGGAGGAGGAAAATAATCTACATGGTAACATATGGAAAACTGGTATATTCCGTTGGTACACGTTATTCATATGGTATCCTTGATCAATATATCTTTTTCATATTAAAGAATCACTTCTCTGAATAGGAGTAATCCCATTCTCAGTGGCAATGGTTATTATCTTGCCTGCGTCACATAATGGTGCTCATTCATATGCGAGAGTTAGAAGCACTACAGATCCGTCCCTGACGTTATATCAGCATGTATCTTGCAACTCAATATCAAAGTAATAACTAACTGCAGGGGACAAGCATTTTTTTTCCTTGAGGTCAGAGTTTATACCTAGCCTGTTTATAGTTAAATTGAGATAGAAATGTTTAACAGATATTTTTAATAAGCCATGATTATCCAAATGTTGTCTGACCTGAAAAGAACAGACTATGCAGCTGCAAATTGGGATGCATTTGCCTTGATAATGTAGACACAAAAAAGCAGCTAGGAAAGCCAACTTAGAAACTTTTGCTATACATTGTCAAAAGTCTTACATAAAGAAGATGGCATTTACAGGTAGACTTTTCTGCATTCTGACTAGAGTTAGCGAATAGGAAAAAGAACCTTGCCACACAGGCTTAGCAGAAGGTCAGCTAGGCCAATAACCTCTTCCTCTGATGGTACCCTCTAGCAGAATTTTTTTTTTTTTTTCAGGGGAGGGGGGAAGTGGGGTTAAGTCAAGGGTGGAATGACACTTCCCCCTATTTACTCTACCAAATTCCAGTATTCTGTGGTTTTGGGAATTCCAGAGCTGCAGATTATATTTACCCTATTTATATAATAGGCCTTGGTGAAACTCTGTTCTCTAAATTATGTCTTTTTTCTTTAACTGGCCTTTGACTTTGGCACACAAAACATCCTGTGGCAAGGAATTCAACCATTAAATTACGCATTGTGTGAAAAAGTACTTCCTTTTGTTTGCTTTAAACCTGCTGCCTGATAATTTAATTTGGTGCCTGCTGGTGTTTTTATGCTTAAAGAATTAGTGAATAAGAAGCCTGAAACTTCACAGAAATCTAGCATAAAACAAGAAACTAAAGATTATTGATATGACCTGTGCATAGCTGGCTCCCAAATTCGCTGTCAATGACTTAGTCTTGTAAAAAAAGTATATGATATATTATTCTCATTTTTATAGAATCTGTTGTGCTTGGTACTGTCCAATGTAATAAGGTAATATCTGTCTTCAAGGTCATTAATATGGAGCCTTTTTTATGCCCTTTTTTTTTTTTTAATTTAGGGTATATTTGAGTTGCATATTCTCTGCATCTTAAAAGAAAGAACATATCTTCAGGATGATTATAAAACATCTATGGTATCACATTTGTAGTTTTAGAAGAATACAAATGGCAAACTTAAAAACAATTTATTTGAAAATTCTAAGGTTGTAGAAGTCTCTGCATTTCTAGTAGTTATCAGATTTCAGGAACCCAACTTGTATATTTAGGTTTTGCAGTGGTCTGAAAATTTCCATCCTTCTTGGCTTACTATTACATATGCACAGGCAGAGGAGTGTATATGGATATATTTGAATGAGTGAAGCAGGAGATTATTTTTGAGTCCTGTGCTGACCTTTGCTCTCCAAAATTTATTGACTGGAGTTATGCCAAGATACTGCCAAGTGCAGCTTGTTTCTGCATCATGGGCAATTTGATATAGAGGAGTAAAACTCTGAATTTATTGTTTCACTTTAACAGATGCAGGCCTCAAAATGGACATCCAGCCATTAACTGCAAATTTTCTCCATAATATTTTGTTTGTTTGTTTTCTTAACAAATCACTTCTCCATATGTAAATGTATTTCATTCAGAGCTTTCAACCAAAGACTGTCATCAGTAGCTAAGGCCCAAATACAGTAATGCGCTCTGTGCAATAGCTAGAATGGCAACAAACCTGGCTTTGGCAAATGGTCAAGAAGCAGCATACTGCAGAGAGAGGGTCTCTGCTGACAATAAGTTGTCTAGGCTTCAACTTTGGTCCCTTTGGGGTCCTGAGGGCAAAGTAGTGATTGTAATATTTGCCTCTGTCTGTATTTGCAGTTTTGATAAGTATATTACTAGATGGAGCTGAGCTTGAACAGGTGAACAGGTTATTACACTTTAACCAATGTAACACTCAGTTTGGTTAATTAGTCAAAGCAGCTTAACAATGGGTAGTTTCTGAAAATAAACTGGAACTGAATATAAACTGCATAGCCAAAGGTAGCGAGCTGAAGAAAATGCTGTATTTAAAAGGCTCATAGCGAGCTTTCATTTAGTATTGCATGCAGTGCTAATATTATTTCAGTTCCAAGAACTGAGATGCATACAATTTCCATTAACTTTAATTTGTCATGGGAGTCCTGCCTACAATATTTAGACATACAAATATATGCTTGTGGAAATTAACTAACAAATGACAGGCTTTGGTTTAAGAATGCTGCTTCTAATGTTACTTTGTCATAAATCTACAGCTGGAAAGCAGGAATTGCTCACCACTTGTGAGTATGATAAATAGGGGTTATTATTACTCAGTTGGTTAAATATTTTGGTAAAACATAGTAACAATTGACAAGGTTTGCCAACATGCTTCCTGAGATACAAAGCCTCTCCCATGATGGTTTTAATATGCAAAAAGCAGTACTTAAGAGCAACTTACAAGATCTGTAGTTTGTCCTTTCAGTGCTGCATACTTATCGGAAACAGAGCAGTGGCTTAGCAGACAGAGCACATAGTAGTAACACATAATTGAGCTTGGAATTTTTGTGTTCATAAAACATGAGACACACGTTCCCTACCATTATAGATCCAGTGGAGGGTTTAGTTTTTTTTTCCTCTCCTCTTTTGTGAGGAAATGCAAGCAATGATGTTTGAGTAGAACTATTCTGAAGTGCTGAGCTGGAAATCATGTCAGTGGCTCACGGCTAGCACAGCAGGCTTGTCTTCAGGGAAGCATGTAGTAATGTTTCTTTGCATGCAGCCAGATGGTGTTGATATGTACACCTTTGCCAAAAACTGGAAAACTTGTAAAAGGAAGTGCAGTAAGGTTCAAGGGGAGAGAAGATCAAAGAAATAAATAATAATGAGTAAAAGGCCTGCTGGTTCTCTATGAGCAGGGTGGAAATAAGAGGAATTGTTATTTTAGTGGCATGGATTGCCCAGATAGGAAGTGTTTTGCTGCCGCAGTGCTTAACTCCTTATTGGCTGGAGTTTTCTCAGAAAACTATGTAAGGTAGAGTTTGTGTTTCATGATTTTGGGGGTAATTGCAGACCACCCTATAATGTTAGTTGCTAACTATAATTTTGGGTTAGGATTGAATTTTGCAGGAAACTTGTATATTTTGAGACATTTTTAGTTTCTCGGCTCAAGATTAGGGAATAGCAGACTTTGGGGTGACTAAGGCCACAACATTGTTTTCTTAGTATAAAAGCATTTCTAGACTGCAGCATCTATCAGCCATATCCAGAAAGGTAGTAAAGAAATGCATTGTGTTTCAGCCACAGTAAAACGAATATTTTTAAAAAATGTTAGAAGTGCAAAATTTCCTTTAAAAATATGGAAGTAGTTTTGGGTGAGAGTATCTTATTTTATTCAAACTATTTCACCCTCTGCCATAAAAATGACTGATAAAGTTGACACCGTATCATGGTTTAACCCCAGCCGGCAACTCAGCACTCACAGCAGCTCGCTCACTCCCCTCCGGTGGGATGGGGGAAAGAATTGGAAGGGTAAAAGAGAAAACTTGTGGGTTGAAATAAAGACAGTTTCACAGGTAAAACAAAAGCCATGTGCACACAAGCAAAGCAAAACAAGGGATTCATTCTCTCCTTCCCATCGGCAGGCAGGTGTTCAGCCATCTCCAGGAAAGCAGGGCTTCATCACACGTAACGGTTACTTGGGAAGACAAACACCATCGCTCCGAACGTCCCCCCCCCTTCCTTCTTCTTCCCCAGCTTTATAAGCTGAGCATGACGTCATATGGCATGGCATGTGATATTGGTCAGTTGGGGTCAGCTCCCAGCCGTGTCCCCTCCCAACTCCTTGTGCACCCCCAGCCTCCTCGCTGGTGGGGTGGGGTGAGGAGCAGAAAAGGCCTTGACTCTCTGTAAGCACTGCTCAGGAGTAACTAAAACATCCCTGTATTATCAACACTGTTTCCAGCACAAATCCAAAACGCAGCCCCATACTAGCTACTATGAAGAAAATTAACTCTACCCCAGCCAAAACCAGCACACACAGGAAAAAGCTTACTGTGAATAAGGAGTTTGAAGTATGAGGATAACTTCAACATGTTTAAAGATGTTGCTGGAAGCATGATAGGAAGCCTTTTTCAGTCTCTTATAGTATAGAACTTGTTCCTTCAGAGTAGTAAAAAAAGCCTCATATGAGCATTAAAACTACTCCTATATAACTGAGAATAAAATTTGGCACATAACTTTGTATTTCTTACAGAGTTCAGAAAAATCCTCTTAATTGTGGAAAGTGCAGCCACAGCTTGCTAAGTACAATCAAACTTCCAATGTGCGTTCACAAAATGTGCTATGTTGATGATGGAAGGCTAGAGCAGGACTGACTGACAGCAACTGCCTCTATTCTTCCATGAGCCCCAGTATTACCTGGGTAATACCGGAGTATTCAACAGACACAAATTCGTATGTGAGAGGCATATTTTCGACTGAAGGGAGTTCTTAGAAAAGTGGTAGTCCTGGAGCATGAACAGCTTTTTATAATAATTTCTGAGGGCTTTCCAACATCTTATTGTTCACAGAAAATGCCTGCAGAGTTGAATAGAGTATCATAACAGTCTCTGAGATTTCCGAGTCGTCTTAGGGAATCGTGGTTTCAATTCCAATAACAGGAGCTTTGTTATCAACTTTAATGGGCCTGCATCCGTTCTATAGAATAGTTCCTTAAATTTAATAATACTAGAATAAAATGAAATAAATCATTCTCAATTGAATGCTTCTATTTTGGAGGGTAATTTTTATAGATCCCTGTTAAATTCTAGGCAACGTTTCGATGATGGAGGGTTATCTTGTCTTTCAGTAATATTAGACATAAAAGATCTCAGGGGAGGAGGATGCTGTAGTAAGAATGCCAGTTCTAAAGTACTGTTGTTTTAATAGGATTACTACTGAATCATCAGCCTGTTTAATTAGACCTATAAAAGTTATTTAGCAAGGTGTGGATTGGGGCTTGGGGGAGGAATATCAGGAGCACAGCATGTCTGGAAAAGTGTCTATAAAAATCCATCTAAAAAAGTCTCTTACTATGTGGTCTAATTAAGATCTGGGTACAGCACATACATTGCTTTAAAAAACAAACAGGTTAGTTTCTGTTTGCTGCAATTTATTTTTATAACCTGATTACAAACTGAAAGAGTTTGTTAATTTAGTCTTAGTTTAGGTATACAGCAGAAAGCAGTGTTTGTCACTGGTTTAGATCAACCCTACTCAAGGCATTCTTTGGAAATAAACATAACTGAATCAAGTTGTATCAAATAACTGCTTTTTCAAATCGTTAATTTGCTTTTTCTTGTTGGTAGAAGGTTAGATTATAAACACATCAATGATATCATGTTTTTGCCTAAGGGAAATTAGCATACGCCCATGTCTGGAAGAGGGAAAATAATTTCTAAAATTGGAAATTACCAGTGGAAAACTGAACTGTAGAAGATTGATGGTGAAACTATCACAAGAATATTTTGAGTTGTATCTGCATAGAAGAGAAGTGTGGGATGTTCCAGCTGAGAATGGGAGAATGGTGACACCACATTACTGCTGTAGCAATGTATGTTTCAGCATGAGCTTTCCACAACTAATGTGTTTGTGTTCAGTTACAGCAGGGCAAACGTAAAGTAACCCTGAAGTCATGCTACTGCCACCACTTACAAGCAGAGTCTTTACCATATATAATGAAAATTTTCAAAACTTTTTAATATGGTTTGTTGCTCACTTTTAGGTCTTCTTGTCACTAGGATATTTCTTAAGAATGGCCATAAGAAATGTTTGTTTGTTTTTCACAATGAGGGTGGTCAAACACTGGAACAGGGCCCTGAGAGGCCCCTTGAATCACCATCCTTGGAGCCATTCAGAACTCACCTGGACAAGGCCCTGAGCAATCTAACTTTGTCCTCAAAGCAGAACTAACTTCAATGTTGGACTTCAGGGCCCCTTCCAACTTAAATTGTTGTATTATTCTATATTATAGGACCAATGTACATGGCTAGCCTACCAGGCATAAGATGGGTCACTTAGCGTGACTGATAAAAAAACATAGTACAGAGCAGCACCGATTTCTTCTATGTACAGGTGGTGACTGCAGTCAATTCCAAATAGAAGAGGCAGTCTCTGGAGCTATTTTGGCATTGCAGTCATTGTTCAGTAATCTTTAAGGGTCATAAGGTGATAGTGGCCACACCATCCCACCTTGGCTTCCCAAATGAGTAACCAGCTGCTTGTATTAAAGGTAAACTGTCTGGTGTATGTCTAGCATACAGAGTGTAAATAACATCTCAAATACCATGAAATGTCAATATTAATGCCTGATGGTATTGCAGAAATTCATTTTAAGTCAAACAAGTCTAAATCTAACACAACTGATTTGTTTATATTCTCCAGCACTGAGGAACAGGTTATACCTCAGACCTTTTCTAGACTTGTTTTAGTGAGATCTTTGCTTTATCTCCTATATGCACCTCCTTTGCTGTACTGTTCTTATCTGCTAGAGAAAAGCCTAAAATAAACATCTCTGTGAGATACCAGCTGTCTCAGTAGCTTATCAGAGAGAATGAGCAATGCATTATGCAGGTATGACAAAGTACTTCTGCTTCATGGAATAGAAAAAAAAAGAAAGAATTGTAACTAAATCTATCTGTAACAAGCTTCGGAAATAATGGGGATCAGCTGGTGGTAGGTTACTGGGTGAGAACAAATTTATGGCCTAGGAAAAAATAATCTTGGTGGGATATAGCAGGATTATTGAAAATGACAAGATACAAGGTTCTGCTGGATATTTTTTCACTATGGTAAATGCTGGCTCTGGTTAAAAAAATTGTCTATCTGGCTCTAGATCAAAAACCCGAGATTTGCTGGTTGCAAACTTGTAAAATTCAAAGAGGAAGAAGAAAAAATCAAAAAAAGTTATGTCTTTTTATTCTGTTTGCCTGTCTTCCTCCACTCTTCCAGCTTCCCACACAAACATAATGGTTTGCAGAGGTCTGTTATTTAGAGCAGAAGAACTGTTTTACACCAATCAATTTTCTAAATCCGAGTAAGTGAAATTTTCATCAGTCTTTTCCAGTAGTTGCATGTCACTTTTCTCCTTGTGCTGGAGAAATAGCTGGGGAAGCTTAATAAGAGTGAACTGATGCTATTGCCACATGATGTTCTGAATGCCCAAGGGGGCTACGGAAGATAAGTGTAACTTACGTTCTGACCGATGTTGGTGCTGGCATTTGG
Source organism: Fulmarus glacialis (assembly GCF_000690835.1). Lineage (NCBI taxonomy): Eukaryota > Metazoa > Chordata > Aves > Procellariiformes > Procellariidae > Fulmarus > Fulmarus glacialis. The sequence goes on from NW_009219968.1 coordinate 55,368, forward strand.
GATTGTTAAAGGGGAATTTAATGGAGCTATGCTGATTTATATACGTGGAGTACAGGGCCTTTCATATGCCTAGTTTCTACTGTTTTATAGCTACTTTTTATTTTATTGTTGACAGCAACCAAAGTGATTTCCTTTCATCTTTTTCTCGCCAAAGTCTGAGACCAGTGCTGCAGGTTATTGGGGAGGAACATGCACACTATCACATGATGAACAAAGCCCTAAAGGCCATGGCAGGGTCTCGAGCGATTTCTAGTAAAGTTGTACGCAGGGAGTGATCGGCTCTCTGGATGTTGTACTGCAGCCCTTGCTCAGAGAGCCTGCCTATCAGGGTGACGAACAGCAGAGCAGGCTGAGCAGCTGTATGTGGTACCGATGTTGTGGGTCACGGGGAGAGGTTGCAGCATTCAGCTTAGACTGAGTTTCGCAGGAGTGGTAATGCTCACCCTGAATGCTTTGGGAGGCTTCCCAGGTCTGCTGATCCTCTTATCTCTCACTCTGGTTTAAACCTATCTTAAGTCTCTTGGCTCCCACAGAGCCTACTTCTGCTGCTGAGAGAAGTGGCTGAAGAATTGGGACCCTTCTGGCTCCAGCATTTTCAGTCCTATTTTCTCTTGTTATTTTTCCAGCCTTCTGCTTAACCCTCCTTGCCAAAAGCACTCTTTGGTGACTAGCAAACTAATTGGCCGGAGGAAGTGTCATCAAAAATTCATCTCAGATAATTAGACACTGAGCTGTCATTATCCTTGAGGTTCAGATCATTTTTGTTTTCATTAGCTGTGTAGTTCCCTGTGGTAGATATTTCTAATAATTTCTTTACACTGAGGGGGTCATGAGTCTTGGCATTCTCTCGGAGGTGCTTCTCTTGCATGTCCTTGCTTACCTAACAGGAGTTGGGGGAAGAGCTATATTAGTCATGCTGCATATCCACAATTTTATCTGTTTTATAGGGCATCTTATGTAAGAAACAGAGTTTTCACTAGACTTTGCTAGGTAGCTGGCAAATTCAGTGCCACATAGTTTGTGAAGGAGCATTTCTGTTTTTCCAATGTTTTCAGATAAATGTCATTTCAAACAGCTGTTGATAGTGTTAAGAAATCCCATTTGCATTTTATGTAATTCTAACTATATAGTAATTAATTTCTGATACAATGGCAGATTAATATTAGAATTAGGTCCTTGAAATTTTATTGCTTTATGTGAAGCAGCACTCTCTTTATTATGAGTCCTTACACATGAAAAGAATATAACCAGATTTCTGCCAGCAGAGCCTTAGCTCTGCTCTTTTTAATGCAACCGTGAAATTTGAGAAAAAAATGGGTAATTCCAGAGTGAGGAATAATCTGACTTTGTTTATGATATGAAGAAAAGCTTTACCTTTTTTTTTTTTTTTTTTTTTTTAAGATGCTGTTCTATATGCCACAGTAATAAATAATTCTGAGTATTGGAGCCAGCAAAACATGGCATTTGTATTTTTTGAAAATCCTGATATTTGGGAATTTGTTTTTATTCTTAATGAAAATCCAGACACAAGAAAATATTTCCCTAAAATATGTACCTAAAAAACTTTTAGATCAAGTGAAATAGTCATTGGAAAGCCATTTTGAAAGGAAAGTTGAAAATACTTTGTATGGTTGGAAGGAAGTTAATTCAGGATCAATATGCTCTTACAGAAAATACAGATGCTGCTGAAAATTAATATTTTAACTGAAGGAGTTTTCATTGTAAATATTTGTTATATTTTATTATACACATTATATCCTGGAAGTGTAATGTTGTTGGACTACATTTACATATTTAAAATGTAAAAATATTTTGAATGCGTTTTAAAAATGTATTCATATTTTCTAAACACCTGCACATTCAGCTTTTTATAAGACACAAAAAATTATATCGCCTGTCTTTAGAAACTTAGAATAAGCAGTCAACAGTAATTATTTGCCCTGATTCTATTGATTAAAATGTTTCATGGCTTTTCTCTCTGGCTGTTGATTGCTTCCTGCTAAGAGAGGAACCGTGTTGCTGTTCATACCTTAGAGATGTGGAAATTGCTTGCAGACAACAGTTGATTTACAGCTCTTGCCTGTCCTGTATAGGTATCTCTTATAAATTCAACATTGTATTCAAAATGCAATGGTATACAAGTAAGTTGTGATCAGGTTTCACCCTGTGATTGTCATGAATAGCTCACATTTTGAATTCACTAGGAAGGCTGTATGACCACTTGTAACAAAGCGTGGACTGAAGCAAAGTTAAGTAAACAAAACCCTGCAATAACGCTAGAGTTCCTGTTTGTTTTTAATCAAACCTGGCTTAGTTTCTTGGGTAGAGATCTGCAATTTAGTTTTACACAAATATTTTGATGAACAGAGACCTGGTAGGAAAGATAGGTGGGGTCATTAAAAACAAACTAAGCTCAGTGTTATACATCTCAAGTTCATCCCACCTTTAGCTAATCTCCGTTGAGGTTAGTACTAGGTTTCTGCTGGCACACTTGTTGCCTTTGACTTCAGCGGAGCTCTGCTGATGTGCACCAGCTGGAAATGTGGCTGAGGAAGCTGGTAGCTTTCTATAGCTGTCTTTATTAAGATTAGATTATTTTCCTGTTGTCTCTGGCTTTTACTTCTGAGTTATGAAAACCACCACCATACGCTGTGTAGGCACCTAGATTTCCTGGTGGTTTTGTTTCACATTTTTCAAGGATATCTCATTTTTTTTTCTAAAACTTGTAGGTTCTCTTCTCCATGATGTGCTGCTTTATCACATCCCCTGCTGGAGTCAAGTATGCTCTTCTGTACACTAAAACTGGATGGAAAGATGAGTGAGGGTCACTATATTTCTCCCCTTGGCTAATGAAGCAGAGTTCCCCTTTTACTAGTGACTTCAATGTAGTTGAAATTTCATTCTAGTGTATTAGCAGGTAGGCTGATAATTTGAAATGTCAAATTCCTTCATCAGTATTAGCATATACATTTGCAAGCCAACTAATGATGTGAAAATATTTTAAGGAAAAACAAAATGAACTAGTGTGAAGGCTGTATATTTTTATTCTCATTTTGAAACCAGGATGAAATTAATAAAAATAAATAAAAATCACCAAATACCTAACACTTCTATTTTTAAAATGTGGTATCTGCTTTTTATCTCGTGAGCAATGGAGTCGTTAGAGTGAAACAATGTTGAAGAATTCATGGGTGTATTCAGTGTTAAGTAACATGGCAGTGTTAAGTAACATTGAGACCTTCATCCTTCTTTGATAAAGTATTTTTGAAATGAACATCTTATCAGATCAGAAAAGCTGGAAATATTGGCAGATCAGCACAACTCAGTCATGTCAATCTGTCAATCTTGCATTTGATCATAAGTAATGTACTTTTGGTAAGAAAGAAAGTCAAAGTGACACAACTTTCATATGCAGTGTTCCAAACTCAGAAAGATGGTCTTAAAATATTTTCTCTTCCCATTTCAAGTACCTATCCTACTCTTAGATCCTCATAAAAGGAATTTTGTACTTGCCTCAACCTATTTCCTAGATCTAGACATTTGACTCTGTACCTGTTCGCTCAGGAATATATAGAACAGGAGATGTTTGGTTTTTTTTCAGGACATTGCTGTAAAGAATGTTGTATCTAAGCTGTTGAGTTGACTGGAAAACTTTTACTAATTCATTATCTTGGTCAACTGCAATTTTTTGAAGGAATACTTCTCTCTGCATGTTTCACAATCATGAATTAAACTTTCATGTCTGATATCAATACATGTTGATTGACAAATGAGTGAACTGCTTCCCAGATATTAATTTCACTATTGTTTTCTTACATTACAATTATGTTTCCTAACCTGGTACTCCCTGCAGCTTGCTAGACAGTTATCCTTGTAAGGGTGTTATCTATGTGAAATATACAGCATATTGCTTTTTCTGCCCCTACTTACATCCTGTGGGACATGAGTCAGCTCCAGACCAAGTACTTGTAGAGTGGAATAGATTAGACATAAGTTAATATATTAGGCAAAGCAGTCAGGCTCTACTAATTGTACCTAATCAGTGGCTAATTTATGACTTCTGGCTTTTGGTTGGCTTGCAGCATAGATGAGGCAAGCTTGCATTTGCCCACAGTATACATTGTAGACCTTCCTTAATTACCATGCATCATTGCAGGTCAATTCAGTATAATTTCTTATTTCATAGAGATTTCTACTGAAAAGGTAGTATTTTGTCAGAAAACATGAACCCCTGCCCTTTAACTAGGGGCCAGTTTATATATGCTGCATCCACAAGTATTTATAATGAGCTCATTTATCAATATCCCTTTAATACAAAGAATATCTACGTGATTTTATAAATTATAAATAAAATGTACAGGTATCTTCTGGTAAGACCAATCCATTAGCTAACGTTCTTGCTTCAATGACAATGACTTGATCACTTTTTAAAACAATTCATACTCATAAATCTCGAGATTTTGAATAGCACTCAGACACAGTCTAGAAGCCCTGTGAAATGAAGTCCCCTGTGAGGTTTCTGCTTCTATTTGGGAAAAATGGTCTTTTTCTCATATTTGTTTCAGTCTGAAACCAACAAGAACAGAAAGATGGAGTCGTATTATTTTCAACTTTAAAAGGATATTGTTAATTTTATTGTGTTTATTTTTTAGATGTGCTGAATTAAGGTGAATGCATTGGTATACTGAGCCTTTGAAAATAAGAATAACAGCAAGCAACACAGGAGCTAGACTTTATAAATTCTCATGTTTCTGTAGACACCAAAAACGCCTCTGAATTTCAAAATCACCTACAGCATCTCTGCATCTTTAAGAGATCATCCATTTGTAAAGTGGGTGAATGTTTCCTTTGGTCATTTCTCAAGGCCAATACATGGATTGCCCTTGGTGGCACATGAGATCCATCATTGCTTTCTGCTGTGCTCTGGTAGCTCCAAAGAGAAATACAGAAGCCCTCATGACTGACTTCTAAGTTACATGCTTGAGCATTTTGCTGAGCTGGCTTGGGATGATCTGGAAGTTGCAGGTTCTTCCCAAGATGACTAAGTATCTTGTTTTAAATGGACTGTTAAAAAGCAAGAGCAGAAAGTATTGTGGAAAGAATAAGTACTTGTCTTTCTACCAGAATACATAGGGGTTGAGATGAAAACGGTAGTAACTGCCTGTGAAATGTTTCTAAATACTCTTGTGTACCATCTCAAGCAGGAAAAGATATGGTGCTTGATTGGATAGAAAATTACCAATGAGTCATAGGCACTGCAAAATCAGGATAAAGCATGAGAAATGGCTGAACAATTATATTTGCTTCAGTGTTCCAATTACCTAATGTGTTTATTTTCAAAATGTACTTATCAATTATCTGTGACATTCAGTGATGGCAAGGTGTGGGGCAGGATGGGCTTCAACTAGTCTCGTCAGGACACTTTCTGAAGGCTGTTGGGAATCTTTAGCCCAAAATCTGGTGCTACTTCTCAATAAGCTGGAAGTAAATACACAAAATAGCATAAAACCTGAAATTTGGGATGTTTTTTTTCCTCTTTAAAAAGAGGAATAATCTGACCTTTGCAGTAGAGCTAAAATATTTCCTTGGTCGTTTCTTGACCATCTGGTATGAGGTAGTAACACACAGATCAGCTTTTCCAACTACTGATATTGAAAACAAAGGAGCAATTTTTCAAGGATTAAGCCATTGTCATCAGAGTTTACCATGTCAGCAGAAAAACAGGGCAATATTTATTATTAGGAGCAATTCTACTGCTATCTCCTAATCCAGCCAAATAATTTAAGGTGTATTGTATCATTCTTGCCAACAGTTTTTATTACATGCTAATTATTTTATATTTATACTTACCTTAGGAATTGTATTTTTCTAAATAAAGATCCTTGGGGCCTTTATCCTGGTTGCCTTTTTTAGCAATACAGGTATGGCCATATTTTGTTTTCTTGGCTGATATTTGGGTTTTCTGCTGTTACCTCCTCCTTTCTCTGTCTTCTAGGCACAGCCTGCTGCTTCTCTGCAGTTAGCAGTTACTTCCCCTCCTTTCAGCCATACGGTCTGGAGACACAGAAAGGCAGTGCCTTTCCCCATGACCATGGTGGGAAGGGGGGAGTTAGTTAACCATAACTATGAAGAGGTGGAAATATTTCTTTTCCCTGTTTTCCTTAGTGGTACTAGGGGAAGAGATAAACTTTGCCACCAACGTCTCTTCCTTTAAGAGAGATTAAACTGAATCAACTGGAGTGAAAACTCACAGCCAGTTTGGTCCTGCCAGATAAATACTTGTATTTCCTCAAGTAGAAAAAGAAAACTTCTGCAAAAAATAGACCAGTAGGCAAACTGGATAGAAACAGGGTTAAGTATGAGAGAAGGTAAGTAGTAGACATAAAATAATATTTGGAGTCTAGCTACACTGACATCTTAGCTTAGGCATACCAGAATTTTTTGATCTAAGAGTCAGGAGCTACCATATTTAGCGTAACTGGGAGCTTGTTATACCTACTGCAGATCAAAATCAAAATTACGTTTGTTTTGTGAATATATTTACTGTATTTGCTAGAACGACAAATATTTAGTTCCAGAATAGGTTTTAAAATGGAAAAAAAAAAGAAAATTATATCCCTTTCCCTGAGAAAAGTGGTATCTGATACTTCCAATATACCTTTTTTTAATTGAACCAGTGAGGTTCTTATATATGAATCAAATGTTCTTGTGGCCATAATTATAATACCATTGACTTCAATTTTTTGGGCCCATATAATTTAGTAAATTTAGTGTCTCACTATTACTGTTTATCAAGACATGTGCTTGCCTGAGCTAGATCACACTAATCTGCCAGACCTTGGTCCATAGTTGTACGTTTGCTGTCGGCCGTTTGCAGTTCAGCATTCCTAAAGTCTGTTTGTGCTGTTTTTCAGTGTCCTGGCATTAGAACATGTTCTCAAAGATATAATGATTCCCTAAAATATTGTATTCTACATGTACATTCTCTCTTTATTTTTTCCCCAATTATTTTTAAGATAAAATAAAATGGGATTGGCAAGAAATTATTTGTCTTGTTTCTACTTCTAAATTTTTTTTTGTTTTGGATGGGTTCTCTTAAGGAACAGATGGAGTAATTTGATAAATAATGTGGAGGACTGAGAAAGAAGATTATTTCTAAAACAAAAGGCAATCTTTTTTTATAATAAAGGCTGGTCTGGATGTAAATGAGTCAGAGACTTGAAATTAATAAAAAGGAAATGTGAAAATAAAGGTCACGTGCAATTATTGAGACAAAGAATTTGGGAGTTACTTTTATTTATCATTGCATCTCTCAGATGACCACTGGATAATGATTCTCATAAACTGTTACTCAAAAATGAAAGAATGAATCCAAGGTAGGTGTTAAAATGTTTTTAAAAGTAGTATTTAAGATCTATTCTGGGGAAAGAAGGTGGCAGTTACTTTTTTTTGTCCAGTCTGATGATAAAAACAAATACTATTCTTAAAGAAGGCTGGAGTCATTCCTATTCAGTAAATAGCAATGTTTTCAATTTTGTATCTTCCGTCAGCCTACAATTTGCTATTTACAAGGCATATTTAAGAGTAGTGTTGTTTCCATTCTTCCTAGGGAACATTAAACCTGCCTATTACAACAGACTTTTACTAGTATAAACAGAATTCAGAGACACTAACTTTTTCTAGACCATGTGCAGCACAGAAAACCCATCTTAGAAAATAGCTCCTATCTTACTCTGCAGCCCACTGTTGCAAAATGCAGAGATGGTCCTGCAAGGAGCTCTTGCAGATCTCAGCAGGAGGTGAAGTTGCTCAGCACCCAGAGTGAGGCAGATCTGGGCAGTTGTTGCAGTCCCCAGCTTACAGCCCACGAAGCTGTAAGTAGTGCCAGGCTTTGAAAGTGCCTATTCCATTGTTTGCAGTACAGCAGAGCTGTTTCTTTTAGATGGCCACGAGTATTTGACTTGGCCCTGGAAGTCTTAATTCGTCGCTTCTTTGGATATCAGGTTATTATGAGGAGAAAACTTATCCTGCGGAGCAAGCAACTACAAGAGAGGGATAGTTTAGTGTAATCCCTTGGCCTGTAGGCATGGCAATGCTTTCAATTGAAATGATCAAATATATTGTGTGTGTTGAGGATTTTTTTAGCTGATTAAAAACTAATGGGAAATATGAATACAAAATATTACTTGTCACTTGCATCAGTAATTAATTTAATAATCACAGACTGAGCTGTCTTCAAATAGCTAGTTCTAAATAAACCGGGTTGATATGATGTCAACTCAAAAAATCAGCCAGATTTGAAATGGATATCAAGGATGCTTTCAGAAGGTCCATTGCAGTAGTAACTGTGTAAGATAGAACTAGGTGGATGCATTAATATTTGAGGTGTCAGATTTACTATACTATTTACATGTCAAGTGTCAACCTGATGGGCTATATGAATAAATGCCTACAAACTATACTGCTACTTAGTGCAAAAACTTTCTTGTTTGACAATTCAGATTTAGAGACTTCTAGCTAGCTCTTTTTCCTTTGAAACTAAATACAAGGTAATGTCTTAGGACATGAAAAAGTACTCCTTACACTTACAGATGGACTCTGGCAGTCAACAGCTGAACTGTAATATATGATAATACCGCATCAGTCAGGGATCTGGGCCAAGGGAGGAAGTGCAATGGCACTGAGTATCCTGTGGTATGAACCTCTTGCTCCTGTTAAGGAGACTATTATCTCTTCTGTTGGGAGATTATTATCTCTTCTGTTGCATACATTGGCTTTAATGGGAGTTTTTTCCATCAGCTTCAGTAATTGCACTGTGCCCTAGCAAAGTAGATGAGTGTGGGGTTTAAGACATTTTACTTAGGAAGGGATTATTTTTTAACTTTTTAATCATCAAGTATAAGTGTCTATAGGGTATTTTCTCTTTGCAGAGAAGATTCTGTCCAAATTCTTGTACTGTTGCATAGAAGCAGAATTGCTTTTGTCATATTGAATAAAATTCTAAGAGGAAGTTAGATATATTTCTCCATTGGTTGAAGCTGCAGGTGCATTAGTAATATTTTTCTATTATTTAGTTCATATTACCAGCAATATGAAGGACAACTCTTTGTCCTAGATCAAAAGACTATGGCTATACTTTGTGTTTCTTTTATGTCACAGGGTGTGGCTTTGTCAGACTGTAAAATCTGAAATACTTGCATTTACAAAATTATTCTCTTTTTAATCTTAAGGTGACATCCTTGTTAAATATTCAACTTCAAATATCAGCGTCTCTTTCTCCTAAATATTTCTGTGGTGATGGGTCAAAGATGTAAAAAAAAAAACCAACCAAAAACCCCCTATGGTTTAATGTTTAGTATGGGTTCTTAGTCTATTTTTGACTGATATTTTAGAATATCAAATAAAAGACTAGGGTAGGACTATTATTTTATGCAGGAATTTATATAATAAATTTCTGGTTTACATGTCAGTATGTAGATGAGTACTTGGCACCATTGTTAACATATCTTGTGAATTTATGGTTGCTTTTTCCATGCATCCACTTGAACCCCAAGTACACTTTCTAAACTAAAGAGATTAATTATTATTACCAAACATTATTATTAGCAGGGACAAAAGGAGAAGGTGTAGCTTTCATGTCCTTTTGAAAAGAGAGGTAGGTTTTGTTTGATAAAGTGGCAAGTTTAGTTCCCTGCTTTGTCAGAGAATTCCTGATAGACTAAATCAGAAAAGGAAGTGAAGGGAAAGGAAAGAAAAGGAAAAGCAGAAAGAAAGCAAAAAGGAAAGAAAAAAGGAGAGAAAATGGGAAAAATTATCTAGGCACCGAAAGTGGAACTTGACATCTTAATCCTGACTAAGTCGATAAGTTAGTTTAACTCCCCCTATCCTCCATACATGTCTCTAGCCATGAAAATAATTCTCCTTCACTGAAATCCCTCAGGCTCCTACAATTCCTGCTTTTGTGCATGACCATGACTGCCTTGCTCTTGCCAGAGCTTAGCATCTTGGAAATGTCCTATAATTAAGGCAGATCAGGAGCTTCGTTCTAAGCATTTCTCTATCTGTTTCCACTAAGGAGCTTGTCGTGTTTGCAACATGTAACAAATAGTCCAGGACTGGGGAGCGCACAAAAGATGGTGACAATGATCCCTTCCATACAAAGATATTACCAGAGCATGAGTTAGATTTAACTTCTAGGTATTTCACCTAGTACACATAAACCAGAAACTGTTTTCAGACTAAGAATCAGAACCCAGGTTTTCCAGTACTGGGTGAATGCCCTTATGGTCTCAGCCGCAGAAGCAATGCTCTCTGAGCTTTATAATGCAAAGTAGCGTGACTTTAGAAAGGAGTGTGGAGACAGGATACAGTATGGTGTTCTGGCTTACTCCTCTTCAAAGGAAAAGAAGATGGGGATTGGAGCTCTTTTGGGAGGACAGAACTGAACTGGAGTCTGTAATGTTTAGGTGAGTGCTATAATTCCTAAAGCTCTGCCGTGACCTCTTGGTTCTATTTTCTGATACTGATGATAATGGATTATGTGATAGATGATTGTGTGATAGGGACTCTACCTGCCGTTATATCTAGAGAAAATGTATACCCGCAAACACAGAGACAAGTGGGACTGTGGAACTGTTTTAACTTCAGTTTCTACTGTACCAAGTTGGGCACAGACTGCTCCTCTACAGGGGAAAGGGTAGCGCATCAGCCATATAAATATATTACTTCGGTGTCTCCATCTGCCAGCTGGTTTTATGAACTATGAGAGATGATGGCGTATCCTTAATATTCTTTGACAGTACAATATTTTTACTTAGACTGTCTATTCCAGAATGATGCTTCTCTGATAGAATGGCCAGTCAATCTCACAGTGTGATAGAAAACAGATGTAAGATTAGGATGCAAAGTAGTTTTCCAGATACTTGGTCCCAGCATGCCGTACAGCCTAGCCCTAGAGTTAACCAGCCAAGTGCTGACACATGTCTTATAGCAAAATATCACTCACAGCCACAGTTCAAAGGCCTTGCTACCCTCCAGGGCAATTAATACAGCATCACGTTCAATGGTGCTTGAACCAAATCCATTGAACTCTCAGGGGAGGAATAACGAAGCAATCTCAGAGCTCAGACATGAGCAGCATGCTGCTGCAGCTAAAGTTTCAGTCCCTAAGAATGCAATTCTTCCTTAAGAATGCTTGTGTGACAATGCATTATAAAAAATAGATTATTTTGCTGTTAAAATTTGTGACCACACTAGTTAACGTCACTAAATAAAAGTTCAGACTCTAGATGTGGAGCTCCACTTTTCAAACTATTTATCACAAAGGTAGCTCCAACTGTCTTTCCCT